>NC_037668.1:100324892-100622392 GCF_003255815.1 Theropithecus gelada
ATATACACCATGGAATACTATGCAGCCATAAAAAAGGATGAGTTTGTGTCCTTTGTAGGGACATGGATGCAGCTGGAATCCATCATTCTTAGCAAACTATCACAAGAACAGAAAACCAAACACCACATGTTCTCACTCATAGGTGGGAACTGAACAATGAGATCACTTGGACTCGGGAAGGGGAACATCACACACCGGGGCCTATCATGGGGAGGGGCGCGGGGGGAGGGATTGCATTGGGAGTTATACCTGATGTAAATGACGAGTTGATGGGTGCAGCACACCAACAAGGCACAAGTATACATATGTAACAAACCTGCACGTTATGCACATGTACCCTACAACTTACAGTATAATAACAATAAATAAATTTAAAAAAAAAAAAAAAAAAAAAAAAAAAACCCTTCAAAAAATCAATGAATCCAGGAGCTGGTTTTTTGGAAAGATCAACAAAATTGGTAGACTGCTAGCAAGACTAATAAAGAAGAAAAGAGAGAAGAATCAAATAGATGCAATAAAAAATGATAAAGGGGATATCACCGCTGACCCCACAGAAATACAAACTACCATCAAGGAATGCTATAAACACCTCTATGCAAATAAACTAGACAACCTAGAAAAAAAATGGATAAATTCCTGGACACATACACTCTCCTAAGACTAAACCAGGAAGAAGTTGAATACCTGAATAGATCAATAATAGGCTCTGAAATTGAGGCAATAATTAATAGCCTACCCACCAAAAAAAGTCCAGGACCAGACGGATTCACAGCTGAATTCTACCAGAAGTACAAGGAAGAGCTGGTACCATTCCTTCTGAAATTATTCCAATCAACAGAAAAAGAGGGAATCCTCCCTAACTCATTTTATGAGGCCAACATCATCCTGATACCAAAGGCTGGCAGAGATACAGCAAAAAAAAAAGAGAATTTTAGACCAATATCCCTGATGAACATCGATGCAAAAATCTTCAATAAAATACTGGCAAATCTAATCCAGCAGCACATCAAAAACCTTATCCACCATGATTAAGTGGCCTTCATTCCCTGGGATGCAAGGCTGGTTCAACATATACAAATCAATAAACGTAATACAGCAAATAAACAGAACCAAAGACAAAACCACATGATTATCTCAATAAATGCAGAAAAGACCTTTGACAAAATTCAAAAGCCCTTCATGACAAAAACTCTCAATAAATTCGGAATTGATGGAACATATCTCAAAATAATAAGAGCTATTTATGTCAAACCCACAGCCAATATCATACTGAATGGGCAAAAACTGGAAGCATTCCCCTTGAAAACTGGCACAAGACAGGGATGCCCTCTCTCACCACTCCTATTCAACATAATGTTAGAAGTTCTGGCCAGGGCAATAGGCATGAGAAAGAAATTAAGGGTATTCAATTAGGAAAAGAGGATGTCAAATTGTCCCTGTTTGCAGATGACATGATTGTATATTTAGAAAACCCCATCATCTCAGCCCAAAATCTCCTTAAGCTGATAAGCAACTTCAGCAAAGTCTCCGGATACAAAATCAATGTGCAAAAGTCACTAGCATTCTTATACACCAATAACAGACAAACAGAGAGCCAAATCATGAGTGAACTCCCATTCACAATCGTTTCAAAGAGAATAAAATGCCTAGGAATCCAACTTACAAGGAATGTGAAGGACCTCTTCAAGAACTACAAACCACTGCTCAATGAAGTAAAAGAGGACACAACCAAATGGAAGAACATTGCATGCTCATGGATAGGAAGAAACAATATTGTGAAAATGGCCATACTGCCCAAGTAATTTATAGATTCAATGCCATCCCCATTAAGCTACCAATGACTTTCTTCACAGAATTGGAAAAAAACTACTTTAAAATTCATATGGAATGAAGAAAGAGCCCACATTGCCAAGACAGCCCTAAGCCAAAAGAACAAAGCTGGAGGCATCACACTACCTGACTTCAAAGTATACTACAAGGCTACAGTAACCAAAACAACGTGGTACTGGTACCAGAACAGAGATATAGACCAATGGAACAGAACAGAGCTCTCAGAAATCATACCACACATCTACAACCATCTGATCTTTGACAAACCTGAGAAAAACAAGAAATAGGGAAAGGATTCCCTACTTAATAAATGGTGCTGGGAAAACTGGCTAGCCATAAGTAGAAAGCTGAAACTGGATCCCTTCCTTACACCTTATACAAAAATTAATTCAAGATGGATTGGAGACTTAAATGTTAGACCTAAAACCATAAAAACCCTAGAAGAAAACCTAGGCAATACCATTCAGGACATAGGCATGGGCAAGGACCTCATGTCTAAAACACCAAAAGCAATGGCATCAAAAGCCAAAATTGACAAATGGGATCTAATTAAACTAAAGAGCTTCTGCACAGCAAAAGAAACTACCATCAGAGTGAACAGGCAACCTAGAGAAGGGGAGAAAATTTTTGCAATCTACTCATCTGACAAAGGGCTAATATTCAGAACCTACAAAGAACTCAAACAAAGTTACAAGAAAAAAACAACCCCATCAAAAACTGTGCAAAGGATATGAACAGACACTTCTCAAAAGAAGACATTTTTGCAGCCAACAGACACAAGAAAAAATGCTCATCATCACTCGCCATCAGAGAAATGCAAATCAAAACCACAATGAGATATCATCTCATACCAGTTAGAATGGCGATCATTAAAAAGTCAGGAAACAACAGGTGCTGGAGAAGATGTGGAAAAATAGGAACACTTTTACACTGTTGGTGGGACTGTAAAGTAGTGCAGCCATTCTGGAAGACACTGTGGCAATTCCTCAAGGATCTAGAACTAGAAATACCATTTGACCCAGCCATCCCATTACTGGGTATATAGCCAAAGGATTATAAATCATGCTGCTATAAAGACACATGCACACGTATGTTTATTGCAGCACTATTCACAATACAAAACTTGGAACCAACCCAAATGTCCATCAATGACAGACTGGATTAAGAAAAGGTGGCATATATACACCATGGAATACTATGCAGCCATATGAAAGTATGAGTTCATGTCCTTTGTAGGGACATGGATGCAGCTGGAAACCATCATTCTCAGCAAACTATCGCAAGAACAGAAAACCAAACACCGCATGTTCTCACTCATAGGTGGGAATTGACCAATGAGATCACTTGGACACAGGAAGGGGAACATCACACACCGTGGCCTGTCGTGGGGTGGAGAGACAGGGGAGGGATAGTATTGGGAGGTACAACTAATGTAAATGATGAGTTAATGGGTGCAGCACACCAACATGGCACATGTATACATATGTAACAAACCTGCACGTTGTGCACATGTACCCTAGAACTTAAAGTATAATAAAAAAGAAAAAAGAAAAACATTTAAAAAGTAAGAATAGGTGAGAGCTCATTGAGTGTTCTTGCTAGGTACTATATGATTTTTTCTTGTATTACCTCATCCAAGTTGCATTATATCTAGAAGAGTCTCTTTAGACTCTGTGGGATCTTTGTCTAATTACAAAAAGATAAAGTTTTATTTATTTGGGCTCCTTTGTTTGCATTTTGAAGAACTTCAGGAAAGAGAAATATAAAACTGTAAATTTTTGTACCAATTATTTTGAAGTTTTAGTTGTGTTCATATTGACATGCCACATTGTCCTTGTTACATGGTAGGCTTTCAATGTATATTTAGATTGGCTAACTTTACTACTCTATTGTTATCTTGTGTTATTGCTTTCTAAATTATATTTATATGCTTTAGAGGTCATACATTATTTTTCTGGATTAGTGTTGGAATGTAATTTTAAAATAGGCATGAAAACAATAATTAATACTATTTATTATGTCTAATTTATGCTAGGCACTGTGCTAAACATTTGACTGAATAATTCACATTTCATTCTTATAGTGGTCTTGAAATTATTTTTATCATATTTATTTTTATTTTACCAACAGAAAAACTGAAAATCAGAGAGGACATATATGTTAATTAATTTCTACAACTTTCAGGTAGTGAATTCAAATTAAGTTTGCTTGTCCCGAGAGCCCATACTCTTAGTCATTATGTTATCTAACTGGTTAGAATTCATGCTTTTTAGCCATTCCAGGTCCATTATGTGTAATTTGAAAATCTGTTTACAAGATAGTTGTGAACTAGAGAGTAGTGTTTTATGTAAATTTCTTGATTTAGAGAATCAAGAGTGACTGAAAACATTTCTATGTGACTTCATTCTTTCATTCATCCATTCAACCAATAATTTTATCTTATGTCTCTTGCTCTGAAAGGCAATAGTCTGGGTGCTTGAAATAATATAAAATGATGTTATACTCAGAATTTGCTTTTAGAAACTTATAGCTGATTACAGGAACTCCTGTATAGCATAATTCAACTCTAAAATATAATATGAAGTTGTTAGTTTATTGAAGAGAGGGACACTTTTAATTTTAATCACCTGCAAACTTTTTTATATGTGCGGTTTAAGTTTCACTCATGTTTTGCTTTATAATTGTTTTCTAGATTGCTGGTAATCTATTACTGTAAATTAAGCAGTTCCCCATCATAATTTGTATTTTTGCTACCATTGTGTCTTCATTATTTAACCAGTTAATATTGTCCACTGTCTTCTCATTTTTACATACATTAGAGCAGTACAGCCTTTTAAAAATTTTGTTTCATTTCAAAATGTGTTATTTATAATTTGTATTTTTTATAATTCGACTTTTTATTTACAATATGTTACTACTGGATTTTATAGGTTTCTGTCTTCAAAGCAGTCAGATACATACATACACACACACACACACACACACACACACAAAAACATATATGTATGTTTTGTTTTTCAACTCACTGATCTTAATCTACTTGCAAAATCTGGAAGATTCACATTGCTGAGGTTTGCCACCTGGGCAAGGAGAAAATAGTCTTCTGGGAAAATCATAATACCCATTAAAGATTCTATTCCATTTTATTTCTTTTCTTTAACTTTAGAGAGCACCTCCTTTATGTCATTATACTCTTCTTTAAATACCTGTAATAACCATAATATCTTCACTTTTGTCAAATTTTGGGAAGCATCTTGTGCTAACTCTTGAGGTGGCAAAAATAATGATTAGGTCTAGCTACAAGAGATACATATTAAATACAAATTAATATGCCTTCAAATTTATCATCCCCAAAATATAAATATTTGATTTTAAGAATATTATATTTTCATAGCCAAATTCAATGTACAAGGAGAAAAGCACATGATAAAATAGCATAAGAGAGATGAATGCCAATTACCACCCAAAGGATCAAACACAAATTTTCAGAAAGAGTATAATATACAATCAGGAAACTAGAACCAAATTGTGTTTTCATTGTAGAGAAACAATTTAAATCTTGCTACATTTACACATGTTTATGGAAAAACACGTAGCTGAATGACTGTCAGTACAGATGGATTTGTCTATAAATGGGTAAATTTTGGAAGGATTTTAATGATCCACTCTACTTTCTTTTTAATGAGCTACATCAACGTGTTTACCTCAACAATGTAATGAATTCAGAGAATCTTGAACTTGAATCCTTATTTTGGGCTCTTGTGCTTATGTGTAAAATTATATCCGTTATATATCTACAGGAAAAGGATACATTTTCCTACCATTTTTTCATGAGTATATTAGAGTAAATAAAAACATGATGAATATTATGAAAATAAATTATTAACTTTATGTCTATTATGCTGGTCATAACACTTCGGGATATTAAAATATAAAATATCGAGACCAAAGTAGTTTAGTGTAAAGGACTTTCTTCACATATGTTAAATATTTATAAAATTTTGAAATTAAAAATCTACAACTGTACATGAAGAGTCATTAAAAAACCAATTTACCCTAATGATTAGTTACATAAACCGTACAAAGATTTGGAGCATGGAGAGCTGCAATGCACAGGTCAATTTATACAGAAACTCCAGATATTCTACATTTTAACAGCTTGAATTTCTGATCCACAATGATGCTGCCTATACTACTAAATAACAGTATTTACTAATTTAATACTTTCTTTGAAGTGCTCAGGGACAAACGTAATGGGCAATATAAACACAGTTTATCAGTGAAACCTGAAAAACTGGATGAAAAGAAGGTTTAGGATTATAAAACTCATTTGTTATTTTGTGTGTGTGTGTGTCTTAGGTGCATGATTTTAGGTGTTTTTAAATGTCCACTAGGGTCATTCAGCTTTATACAGTATTTTATTTCTATAGTAGTGTGTGAACGGATGAGGGTTTCAATAACATCAAGTAATTTACTACAGACATCAACTATTGCTATGGATAAATGGCTGAAAATTCAAAATTGTAGTCTGAATGATGAGTTTAATGAGATTTCCTGTCAGAGAGTGAGTAAAGACTAAGCTTACTTCAGAATCTGTGGGCATGGAAGTATCCCTGTTTGACCCACATCTGTATCATTGTTAGATACTATCACATGCATCTTCAAGGAGTGTGAAACAAATTATTGTTATCTTCATCCAAAGATAGAGGAAATGAGTATGTTATTTTCAACTTTCTCTCAGTTTCTGACACTTACACAGTGGCCTGAAAACTGAAAATATATCTCAAATTACACTTCCATGATAGAGACATAAGAAAGCAAAATAACTCATCAAAATATGCAAAGTTCCTAGTTCAGTTATCTGGAAAGGAGAGGGTGGCAAGTAGACAGATTTTCTGTCACTCTGATCTAATGGTAACTAACTGTCATAGAAAATGTGTTAGGTGTCAGTCCAAAAGGCTTTTTAGATAACACCTGAAGCCTCAACTTATAGCCAGTATCTGAGCATTCATAAATACACACCTCTAATTTCTGTATATTTTCCTCTTGTACATAGGCACACTTATTTTTCCCTTTTTTTCTCATTCATCAAATATGCCTTCATTGCTCAAACCATCATTTTTATCAGTGGACTCTCATGGCATACTATCTGCAAGTCAACAAGCCATAAACTGAGCAAATCTATCCATTAAAAAATCATGCAATGACTCAAATTGATGATCCAGTTTAATTTGTCAAGCATCCTCATTGATCTCATCTGACTGTGAATCAATTTGCTGCCAAATATGTATGTGTGCATTTCAGTTTCACTGCAAGTTAAAGATTCATTTCTTCAAAGAGATTTTATGTTCAATAAACCATCCCACTTGACTCGAAGAGATTCTTCCTGAGATACTGGTAAGTAAATAGAAGTTTTGGAAATTTGCTTACGATCTTATTTGAAGTAAAGGCAAAGTTTTAAGTTGTCATTTGGATTGAGGATTAGGAGAAATAGTATTAATATTATGGTGAAGATTATTTCTAGCATATGTAATTACAATATGTGGCTAAAGTAACACAAATAGGCAATGACAACAGATTACATACTTATTGGTACAAAAGAGAAGTATTCAATTATTAGAATTTTTGTTAAAATATCAGCATTATGATCAGTGACTAATGTTTAACATCATAAGTTCAGGCTTTTATTAAATTTTGGAACTAATTTTATAATGTTAACATTAATTCTACAGAACTCACCAATACAGCAGGGATTCAGTTTTTATATCTACACTGCATTTTTATCTACCTCCAAATTTTACTGATTCCATCCAGAAATAATTTGCCTTTCTTCTGACCACTGCAGACATGTTTTGTTTGCACCCTGCAATTTGGGGGGGAAAAAAAAAAAAACTAAACTAAATACTCAGTTTACCTCATGATATTCAGTTTACCTCATCATCCTACATGTGTATATCTTGTCCCTTCAAATCATCTGGTCCCAATAAACATGAATCATGCCATCAAAGAACGTATTAGTTTTATCTTAAAGCTGGAAGATATTAACACTGACTTGGTAGCTTAGAAAACACAGATTTATTTTATTATAATTACGGAGGCCTGAAGTCACACTGGGCTAGGATAAGGTGTCAGCAGAACTGTGTTTTATTCTGGAAATAAGAGATAATCTATTTTCACAGCTTCTGGGGGATGCTTGCATTCCTTTGCTCCTGGCCTCATTTCAGTAGTTACATCATTCTGACCTCTGCCTCCACTGTCCCACATCCCCTTCTCTGACTCTTATTCTCCTGCTTCCTATAAGGACTCCTGCAATTATTCTGAGCTCACCCAGATTGTCCAGAGTAATCTCAGGAGCCTTAAATTAGCTACATCTACAAACTCCCTGTTGCCGTGTAAGGTAAATTATTCACAGGCTCCACAGGGTTTGGGAGCCATCATGTGCTTAACCAAAAGAGCCATGTAGGAAGAGTTTCAGGTATTTTTTTAAAAGAGTTGAATAAAAGATTTTCAGTTTTATGCATAGATATAGATTTCGTATTTTATAAATTGATTTTACAATGTACATTTGAACTTTTGTTTTTTCCTGGCTTGTTTTCTCATTTCTTTATATTGCTATGCACTTATGTGTTGTTTTTTATTTTTGTACATCTTTTCTAGAACTCGGAATTTATTTATTTGTTTGAGGAAAGAAACAACAAAGTTAGTCAAAACTTTTTAACATCAGAAGAATAGAATAAATTATCCACAAACATTTTGGACATTAATCATATTTTACATGATTTGCACAATTAGTCTTTGGAAAATGTGGATGAGAAATGGGAAGCACATGTATTTTTTTATACATTTTTTCTTAAGAAATTACTCTGAGTTTCAGCACTTAGGTGGTGACCTTATTTTTCTTTTGTTTGGGAAGATACAGCTATTTATTAAACAGTCATTTTCCCCTACACTGAAAGCCATAAAATCCTGTGAAAGTTGTATATTCTCCACAGTGCCATTTTAGTGGAGGTTCTTCTAAAGGCTTATAGTAACAAACCGAAGAAAGATATTTAACCCAGTGATTGTTTCATCCTTTATATAGATGAGAAAGGTAACTAAGTCTTCATCTGCTTCCTCAATGGATACAATTTTTGCATTTCAATGTGTTTTTATCATATTCAGTCCTAATAAACTATGAGAGTTATGAATGATTATGAGAGATACAAGTTACTTTCTCTTTGGAAAATATACAATTCTTTGTATTTTATCCTTCATTTATATAACTTTTATACATGTTGTATCTTTGCATATAAAGATGGGAAGAAATAAGCAAGTGATAATTTATTTTTGTGACTGTTGTTATAATAGATAATACATACTGAACTCCTCCTCTGTGCTAGGCACTTAGTACCTCATAATATCTACCCATTTAATCCTCAGAACAACCTCATAAAATAGATACTTTTAATACCGCCTAGTCTACAATTGTGGAAATGTGGAGACACAAAGTTTAAACAGCTTTCCCAAAATTATATTAATGGCCACTAATGTGGAGGAGTGATGTGCACTTAAGTCAACTGTCTTGGAAGTCCACATTCTTAGCTGAAAGGGAAATCTACCTTTATTAAAGGTATGAGATGGAGCTAAGTTTCTTTATCTGTATTCTGTAAGTTGTTCATTATAATAATAAACACTATAGGAATCTCAGTTTTCAAAAACTAACAAAAAATAAGGGGGGAGAAAGGACAGCCTGTGATGTAAAATGTAAATGTGCCAAGTAGTTTACAACCACAGACTTTCAAGGATTTAGTCAAGCTTACAATCATTCCAAAGTACTCATGAACAAAGTTCTGAATGATATAAAGGTGAATTAGAGACTGCCATTGCCATTGTTGTTGCCTCAAAGGAGCCCTAGCAGGTCTGGTATGACTTATAGTAAATCTCCATACAGTTTATGACATAGTGTTAATAAAATTTTCAACCCTTCTGAGCGCACAAAAAACAAACTCATTCTGACAAATTTCTATGGCAAATCCTAATCGGAGACAAAGGACACGAGAGATCTGTTCCAAACCTGCCGGATGCATCACAAAGCAGTCCTTGCTGCTAGTGTAGCCTTTACTTCATTGGTATTTTGGAAACTTAAAATTCACCTTATTTATTTGTATTTAAGTCATTTTACTAATATTCTTGATTCATGATTCCTACTGAATAGAGGTCATCTTCAGTATTCCAGCATCCAATCCCAAGAGCAGTGATTCTAATTTGTGATTCCTACCTGGTGACTGGGAGCTGACTACTTGCTGAAAGAATTTGGCTCTGCTGTCTCCCTGCTTACTCACGCTTTGTGAGTAGCATCCAGTCTATTTCTTAGTGACTGACACCCTTTGACTAGCACAGTTGAACTTAGTTAAACAAAAATGTATTGAGTGTAAAGTGATTTAATATCCAATCTCTGGAGTCAAATCTTGGCTCCATCATTTACTAGCTGCGTGGCTGTGAGGCAGTTACTAACCTTTGTGATTCCAGTTTACTTGCCTCTAAATAAAATAACAAAAACAAACCAACAAAAACAAAAGCAACAAAAATATTTGGACTTTTCTATGTATACAAACTTGAGAAAAAATAAGAGAATTAATACTCGAACTGACAAAATCAACAATTGTGTCATAACCCATGAGAATATGGAGGGGAAAAAGGAATAAATTTATGCATATCACCTTCCTATCATCTCTATCCAGGATTTTATGTTGGACGTATCATGTCTGGCATGACATGGGATCTAGTAAGACTGAAATTAGAAAGAAGTACAAAGAACTGAGTGGATGCAGGAATCTAAGAGACATAGTTGTAGGGAAAAAGCATGGGCAAGTGTGGTTTGGTCAAGTGACTTGTCAAAAAAGGAGCCAGCATGGGAGGCTAAGTTGAGTTGCCCAGAAAAAGCAGGTGAGATGACTGGAAACTGCACCTGGGGGAAGCCATGAGTAGGGCCATTTAATTATGCGGTTGATGTCTCTTCCCTGAAGTCACTTTTAATGAGCTGGGAGTCTGAGGTGGCTGAGATTCCTTTGACAGCAGTGTGGTTCAGGTTCTGCCCAGCACCTAACATGAGAAGCAAGGTCTCTAAAATCATGCATCCACTGAAAGTCACAAAATCACAGAAAATTATCTCATTTTCTTTTTACATTAGAAGACCAATGTCTGTGCTGTTGGGGTACTTTTCTTTCTGAACGTTTCTAATATTTCAAGGATTCTATTGTGCAACATGGATAAAGGGGAAAACATTTTCGGTGTGTCACCCCTTTGTTGAGATACATACTCTCATCAAACCAAGTTTTATATTCACATTGGTCACAAATGAGAAGAAAGGTAAATTTCTAATTTTTTTTCTTGTTAGAATTTAGAAATTGCTGGAACATCAGTTGAGATCATGATTTTACACCTATGCTGCAGTGGCTTTGATTTCAGTTTGTGGAAACAGTTAACAATTTTATTTATACTGGGAAGATAAAACATTCTATTCTTTCTCAAATGAACAGGATATCAATTTTAAACTGTGGGCTTATGGTCCTATCTTCTTTTCCTAACATACAGGAGATGTTAGAATGTTGGTGTGGGCACTCACATATGACACATGGGGGTTGGACTAGAGTGGGGCAGTGGGAGTATAAGTAAGAGTCTCCTAAAGTCCTTATTAAGTGTAACCAGGAGTATACGCAAAATAAACTGGCTTTTAGGTACAGCGCTTACTGTTCCTGAAGGCTGTTCTGGATTATATAATTCAGTGAGCTTCCTTCAGGGCCATAGCTTCATCAAAAAATCAAGGAAAATTTCAATTCAATGGTAGGATTACTGTACATATTAGAAGTGATTAGCTGCATTCATGAATCCATAATCACACCTGCAAATGAGGAATGAATCTATAGAAATAGGAAGCATTTCAAAGCCATGAATATGCATGCAGTGTGTGTTGCCAGAAATATCATAATAAAAATAGTTTGTAAGTATCCAGGATCCAGCAATACTGCTGTTATTTTCCAGATGTCAGAACTCAGTCATTTTGACCAAAACAAATATACCTGAAGTTCAGTATTGAGAAGTTACCATGCCTGTGCTCATTTCAGAAAAGCCAGTTTTATGTGTGTTAGAGACACATAACTACTCTGAGAAGTGGCTTCAGGGGTACCAAGAAAGCTCAATCAATACTTCATTCACCCTGTCTATATATCCTCTCCCCCAAAATAATACTGATGCCTGGATTTTTCTTTATTAAAACTTTACTTTTAGTTTACTAAGGCTATGTTTATAATTTTTAAATGGTAGAAAATACCCCATGCCCACAAATTTAAAACAAACCATGCCATCAGCCTGTTAGCCTTAAAAAATATAAATTACAGATGATCTCTTAAGGGACATTTTTAATAGAGAATATTGGAGATAGCATGAGGTCTTTGAGGTTTGGGAACTTGGGTTAAATATATGTTTGCAATATTGCAATTAAGTCCAGATGAATATATTATATACACCTGAAGACACACAGTACTTTCTGATTTTCTAACCCTCCATTCATAATATTGCCTTTATACTTTCATTACTTTCTGAATAATGGCAACTGAGAATTATGGATGTATAAAAATGAGGCTTATTCAGAAGCAAACAACACCACACTAAAACTACAGAGGCATTGGGAAGTTAATTTTCCTTTATTCTAATTACATTGGCTGCTTCTCTCTAGATTTAGAGCTTAAATTACCAACTTCTTTGTGAATCATATATTGATGTCATCAATACTCATTAGTGTTACAAACCTCTTGGGGGAAAGCAATGGTGAAGCCTTAGAAACATGTAGTTTTATGGAACACTGATTAACCCTATAAATATGTGCTAAGGAGGAGAATCCTTGGGAAATGCCCGTTTCATTAAAATCTTCACTTTGTATTCTAATAGATCACATTGCTGTCTGGAGAAGACAAACTAAAATAACATGAGCTATTTCTTTCTTTTAACCAGTTAGGTGTCTTTTTTGAAAGATAGATTTTCTGTTGGTAAACCTTCACTTTATTTTACCTAATTTAATTAGGATATGAATTGAGTGATGATGCAATATGATCATAACAATGCAAATATTGAGATATTTGTTGAGTCTTAGAATATCATATAATGTGATATGAATATAAGAAGAAGCAAATTTAAATAAATAAATACGTATTTTTAAGGACTGTTCTGGGCCAATTACTATTCAATGATGAAGATAAGGAAAGCTCTCCCCTTTTAGATTCCACAATATAGGAAATAAAACCAATTAATAACCAGGTAGCACACAATATTATATGGTGCTTAATATAGTCTGAATCTGTGTCCCTGCCCCAATCTCATGTTTAATTGTAATCCCCAGTGTTGGAGCTGGGGACTGGTGGGAGGTGACTGGATCAAGGGGAAGTTTCTTACGGTTTAACAGCATCCCCCAGTGTTGCTCTTGTGATAGAGTTATCATGAGATATGGTCGTTTAAAAGTGTGTAGCACCTCCCTGCCTCTTGGTCTTGCTCCTGCCACGTAAGATACCTACTTGTGCTTTGCCTTCTGCCACAAGTAAAAGTTCCCTGAGGTCTCCCCAGAAGCAGATGCTGCCCAGCTTCCTATAAAGCCTGTGGAACCATGAGCCAATTACCTCTTTTCTTTATAAATTATCCAGTCACAGTGATTTCTTTATAGTAGTGTGAGAACGGACTAATACAGAAAATTGGTACTGAGGAGTGAGACATTGCTATAAAAATATCTGAAAATGTGGAAGCACTTTGGAACTGGCTAATGTGCAGGGGTTGGAAGAGTGTGGAGGGGTCATAGGAAGACAGGAAGATGAGGGAAAACTTGGAACTTCCTAGAGACTTTTTGAATGGTTGTGACCAAAATTATGAAAGTCATATGGACAGTGAAGTTCAGTCTGAGGAGATCATAGATGGAGATGAGGAACTTATTGGAAACTGGAATAAAGTTAACTTTTGCTATGCTTAACAAAGAGCCTGGCTGTGGTATGTCCCTGCTCTAGGGATCTGTAGAAATTTGAACTTGAAAGTGATGATTTAGAGTTTCTGGTAGAAAAAATATCTAAGTAGCAAAGAATTCAATATGTGACCTGGCTACTTCTAACAACCTACTCATATGCATGAGCAAAGAAATGAGCTAAAACTCAAACTTATATTTAAAAAGGAAGGAAAGTGTAAAATTTTGAAAAATTTGCAGCCTGGTCTTGTGGCCATGTGAAAAAAGGAAAAAAAAAAAATTCAGTGGAAGATTTCAAGCAGTTCAAGCAAGCTGCAGAATTTTGCGTAACTAAAGAGGAGCCAAATGTTAATAGCCAAGATAATGAGGAAGCCGCAAAGGCATTCTAGAAATGTCCTGACAGTCTTTCCCATCACAGACCCAGAGGCGTGGTTTCATGGACTGGAACCAGGAGTCAGCTGCTCTGCACAGCCTTGGGACATTGCTCCCCGCATCCCAGTTGCTCCAGCTCCAGCCATGACTCAATGGGTTCCAGACATAGCTCAGGCCACTGCTTCAGACAGTGTAAGCCATAAGCCTTGGCAACTTTCACGTGGTGTTAAGCTGGTGGGCACAGAGAATGCAATTGTTAATGTTTGAGAACCTCCACCTAGAACTCAGAGGATGTATGGAAAAGCCTGAATGTCCAGGCAAAACCTGCTTCAGGGACAGAGTCCTCCTGGAAAACCTCTACTAGGACAGTGCAGAGGGGAAATGTGAAGTTGGAGCCCCCACACAGATTCCCCACTGGGGCACTGCCTAGTGGAGCTGTGGGAAGAGGGCCACCCTCTTCCAGACGCTAGAATGGTAGATCCACCAGCAGTTTGCACCTTGCCTTTGGAAAAATGCAAGCACTTAAAGCCACTCTTTGAGAGTAACTGCATGGACTGAAGCCAGGAAAGTCACGGGGCAGAGTTGCCCTTGGCAGACCACTCCTCACACCAGTGTGTCCTGGATGTGGGACATGGAGTCAAAGGTGATTGTTTGAGATCTTTAGGATTTAATGACTGTCCTGCTGGATTTTGGACTTGCATGAGGCCTGTAGCTTCTTTCTTTTGTTGGATTCTCCTATTTGGGATGGAGTATTTACCCAATGCCTGTACTCCCATTGTACCTTGGGAATAGCTTACTTCTCTTTTATTTTACAGACTCATAGGTAGAAGGAACTTGCCTTGTCTCAGATGAGAATTTGAACTTTGGACTTTTGAGTTAATGTTGGAATGAATTAAGACTTTGGGGGTTATTGAGAAGGCATAACTGTATTTCAAAATATGAGAAGAACATGAGATTTAGGAGGGGCCATGGGCTAAATAATATGGTTTGGATCTGTGTACCTCCCCAGATCTCATGTTCAATTATAATCCCCAGTGTTAGAGGTGGGGACTGATGGGTGGTGGTGATTGGATCATGGGGGCAGTTTCTAATGGTTTAACACCATCCTCCTAGTGCTGTTGTTGTGATAAAGCTCTCACAAGATCTGGTTGTTTTAAAGTGTGTGGCACTTCCCCCCACCTTGGTCCAGCTCTTGCTATGTTAAGACAAGCCTGCTTGCGCTTTGCCTTCTGTCATCAATAAAACCTCCCTGGAGCCTCCCCAGAAGCAGATGCTGCCATGCTTCTTGATATGGTTTGACTCTGTGTCCTCACCCAAATCTCATCTTGAACTGACTCCCATAATTCCCATTGTTGTGGGAAGGACCTGGTGGGAGATTATTGAATCATGGCAGTGGTTTCCCCCATACTCTTCTCATGGTAATGAGTAAGTCTCATATGATCTGACAGTTGTACAGTTAGAAACTCCTTTTGCTTGGCTCTCACTCTCTCTTTGCCTGCCTCCATACGTGCAAGACTTAACTTGCTCCTCCTTGCCTTCCATCATGATAGTGAAGGCTTCCCTAGCCATGAGGAACTGTTAAGTCCAATTAAACCTCTTTCTTTTGTAAATTGCCCAGTCTTGGGTATGTCTTTATCAGCAGCATGAAAATGGACTACTACATTTCCTGTTAAGCCTGTGGGACTGCGAGCCTATTAAACCTCTTTTCTTTATAAATTACCCAGTCTCAGGTATTTATTTATAGTAGTATAAATGGACTAATACAGTTCTTAATATCATAAGGAAAATCCAACAACTCACAGGATGCAACAATTGTGGTGACATATACTGGGGACATATAAATCAGTCTTGTGAGTAGAGAGTGGTAAGGGACAGTTTTCCAAAGAAAATTTTTTAAAGCTGTGAGCAGTGGAGTAAATAGAAAACATCAAAACATCAACAGAATATTCTAAGAATGTTCGAAGTAAAGAATTGTTATGTGAAAAATGTATTTCATTAGGGAGACTCAAGTGTACCCTTTACTGAGGAGAAGAGAAGCAGAGCACAGTCTGAAGAAAAAAAAAAGGGACTATATAATGCACATCATTTTAAGGCATATACAAGGCTTGAATCTCATCTTTAAACTAGTGGAGAACATTGTATAATTTTAAACCAAAACTACATGTGCTTCCTCAGGTACTCTGAGACCAAAGGTAAGAGTTCTGTCAGTAATTAATTTAGCAGTCAATACTCAGTAGCAAATAGATATTTTCTTTTGCTATCTCTCTCTCTGATTCTATTTCTCTCTTTCCCCTTCCTTCCCTCATTCCTCATTCTCCCTTCATGTGTTTGGATTCTCTTGATAGCTCTTTCTGTCTCACACACTTATAAATGTTTCCTAATGAATAAGTTTTTAAAAAGTGAGTACATATTAGCACTCATTGACTTACATTCAAAGTTTTGAAAGAAAAAAGAATGTCAGTCAAGAATCTGTTTTAAAAACTTTTTTTCTATTCTCTCTCTTAAGTCCATCAAACAAGAATCTTATATTCAGCAAGACTGTATTTCAAAACTTAAGGTGAAATAAATAACTTCACAGATAAACAAAAACTGAAAGAATTATCGATAGCCTGTTCACTTTATAGAAAATATTAAAAGAGAATCTTCAGACTGTAAGCAAGTGACTTCCAACTATAATTTGAATCCACATAAAAAAACAGAGAGCACTAATACAGGTAATTTTGTAATTATAATAATCAGAATAAATGCCAACTTATTTTTCTTTCTTCTCCGATATGATTTAATAAGCAGCCAAATGAAATAATGTGTATGTAATTGTGTTGTTGTACTTATAATATAGAAATGTAAGGTATTTGACAAAATACCGCAAAAGAGATGGATTGAGAGTAAACCTCAGTTACCATAGGGCAATGACACCTGGTGATAACTCAAATCCACAGGAACAAATGAAAGAACTAGAAATGATAAATGTTAATATAATATACCTTCTAATTATGTACTGGTTCTTTTTTCTTCTCTTTATTTATTTAAAATATATAAAAATAAAAAAGATTATTTATAAAACAATCTAATACAGGGCAGCAGGACACATTATTTGAAAGTGAACATGGAACATTATTCAGTATAGTCTATATTGTAGGCAAAACAACAAGCCAAATCATATCTAAAATGATTGAATCTCCAAAAGTATTTTCTGTAATCATAATGCAATAAATTTACAAATCAAAAACAAAAACAATTTTGGAAATTTGCAACTATATGAAAAATTTAAAAACAACGTTTTGATTCTCCTTGGAGTGCGGAATAATAGGCTCCCTTAAAAAAATTTTAAGAGCGTCACCCTCAGAAACTCTTAGAAAATGGAATCCAGCAGACATTTCCTGTGAGGGTCAGGAGAAAGACCCACACGTCAAACCTGGTACCTGAATACGCACCAATTAGCTCCCCAAAACAACAAAACCCGCAACCCCCATCCCCCCACTAATACATAACTCAAAGGGAGTCAGAACTCCAGTGCAGTAAAGAAAGCTTAGGAAAAGATTTAAGTTCTGAGGAGTCCAAATATTAATTAATAGCAAATCAGGGACCCCTCGCCCTCCCGCTACCACAGAATCTAAGACCTTTCAGCTTCCAGCCAGAGGCTGGGGATCCGGAGCAAAAGCCTTCCTCTGACATCAAGGGCTTCCTTGGTCTCAAGGACTCCCAGGGCAAACCTAGTTCCCCCGAAAACTTGAAGTCAGGGAAGCTGCGGCTACTCATTCCACAAAGTGCTGGCACTTAACACCCACAACCTGGAAGGCTGTGGACCCATTCCTCTCGGGTGGTGACCTCCCATCAGCAAAAGGTGTCATGGTTTGGAATGTTCATTGTCGCTGAGGACTTGGTTAGAGGCATAAAGACCTTTTTTCACCGTTACCTAACTTTTTGCCCCTCTCAAGATTTTTTTTTTTTTTTTTTTGGTATGTTGTACAGCAGTATATTTTTTCACTTATTTATTCCATTAGTAGATACAGTTTGTACAATGTGCAATGTACAATGGTTTCATTTCAGAAAATAAAATTTCAAACCATGAAAAAAATTGTATTTATAATGACCTAAAAATAATAAAATACCTAGGTATAAGTTTAAATATGGAAGTGCAAAGCTTACATAAAACAGTAATTATATAGTTTTATGTTTTATAAAACTATAAAACATTGTTCAAGTAAATTAAAGAAGACCTAAATAAATTGACATTCCATTTCCATAGATCAGAAGACTTACTATTAACAAGGTTAATATTCCCCAGGTTGATGTATAGATTCAATAAAATTCTATAAAATCTCATCTTGTTCTTTTGAAGAAATTCATAACATGATCTTAAAATTTATATCAAATTCAAGGGATCCAGACTAGCCCAAATAATTTTGGAAACGAAGTGATTTTAGAGCACTCATGATTTCCAATTTCAAAACACACTACAAAGTCACAGTAATCAAAATGATTTAATACTGGTGAAAGAACAGACATACAGATTAATGGAAGATAATTGAGAGTCCAGAAATAAAATAAACTTTATATATCTATAGTAAATTGGTTTTCCACTAGGAAACCAAGACAATGCACTAGGAAACAATACTCTTTTCAACAAGTGATACAGAATGAATCTATGAATTATTTTGGGCAGTATGGCCATTTTCACAATATGAATTCTTCCTATCCATGAACATGGAATCATTTTCCCTTTGTTTGTGTCCTCTCTTATTTCCTAGAGCAGTGGTTTGTAGTTCTCCTTGAAGAGATCCTTCACATCCCTTGTAAGTTATATTCCTAGATATTCAATTATCTTTGTAGCAATTGTGAATGGGAGTTCACTAATGATTTGGCTGTTTGTCTATTATTGCTGTATAGGAATGCTTGTAATTTTTGCACATTTATTTTTTATCCTGAGACTTTGCTGAAGTTGCTTATCAGCTTATGGAGATTTTGGGCTGAGACAGTCGGGTTTTCTAAATATACAATCATGTAATCTGCATACAGAGACAATTTGACTTCCTCTCTTCCTATTTGGATACCCTTTATTTCTCTTGTCTGATTGCCCTGGACAGAACTTCGAGTACTATGTTGAATAGGAGTGGTGAGAGAGGGCATCCTTGGCTTGTGCCAGTTTTCAAAGGGAATGCTTCCAGGTTTTGTCCATTCAGTATGATATTGGCTGTGTGTTTGTCATAAATAGCTCTTATTATTTTGAGATACGTTCTATCAATACCTTGTTTATTAACGGTTTTTAGCATGAAGGGGTGTTGAATTTTATCAAAGGCTTTTTCTGCATTTATTGAGATAATCATGTGGTTTTTGTCATTGGTTCTGTTTATGTGATGGATTACATTTATTGATTTACCTATATTCAGCCAGCCTTGCATCCCAGGGATAAAGCCAACTTGATAATGGTGGGTAAGGTTTTTGATGTGCTATTGGATTCAGTTTGCCAGTATTTTATTGAGGATTTTTGCATCGATATTCATCAGAGATCTGGCCTAAAATTTTCTTTTTTTGTTGTGTCTCTGCCAGGTTTTGGTATCAGGATAGTGCTGGCCTCATAAAATGAGTTGGGGGGGGGGTCCCTCTTTTTCTATTGTTTGGAATAGTTTGGAATAGTTTCAGAAGGAATGGTACCAGCTGCTCTTTGTATCTCTGGTAGAATTCGGCTATGAATCCATCTAGTCCTGGGCTTTTTTTGGTTGGTAGACTATTAATTATTGCCTCAAATTCAGAACTTATTGGTCTATTCAGGAATTCAACTTCTTTTTGGTTTATTCTTGGGAGGGTGTATGTGTCTAGGAATTTATGAATTTCTTCTAGATTTTCTAGTTTATTTGCATAGAGGTGTTTATAGTATTCCCTGATGGTAGTTTGTATTTCTGTGGGATCAGTGGTAATATCCCCTTTATCATTTTTTACTGTGTTTATTTGATTCTTCTCTCTTTTCTTCATGAGTCTGGCTAGCAGTCTATCTATTTTGTTGACCTTTTCAAAAAACTTCCTGGATTCATTGGATTTTTGAAGGGTTTTTTTGTGTGTGTGTCTCTATCTCCTGCGGTTTTGCTCTGATCTTAGTTATTTCTTGCCTTCTGCTAGCTTTTGAATTTGTTTGCTCTTGCTTCTCTAGTTCTTTTACTTGTGATGTTAGGGTGTCAATTTTAGATTTTCCCTGCTTTCTACTGTGGGCATTTAGTGCTACAAATTTTCCTCTACACAGAGCTTTAGTCATGTCCCAGAGGTCCTGGTACATTGTGTCTTTGTTCTCATTGGTTTCAAAAACTTATTTATTTCTGCCTTAATTTCTTTATTACCCAGTAGTCATTCAGGAGCAGGTTGTTCAGTTTCCTTGTAGTTGTGCAGTTTTGAGTGAGTTTCTTAATCCTGAGTTCTAATTTGATTGCACTGTGGTCTGAGAGACTGTTTGTTATGACTTCTGTTCTTTTGCATTTACTGAGGAGTGTTTTAATTCCAATTATGTGGTCAATTTTAGAATAAGTACGATGTGGTACTGAGAAGAATGTCTCTGCAGAAACCCTACAAGTCAGAAGAGAGTGGGGGGCCAATATTCAATGCTTTTTTTTTTTTTTTTTTGAGACAGAATTCTGCTCTTGTTGCTGAAGCTGGAGTACAATGGTGTGATCTCAGCTCACCACAACCTCCACCTCCCAGGTTCAAACAATTCTCCTGCCTCAGCCTCCCAAGTAGCTGGGATTACAGGCATGTACCACCATGCCCAGCTAATTTTTTGTATTTTTAGTAGAGACAGGATTTCTCCATGTTGGTCAGGCTGATCTCGAACTCCTGACCTCAGCTGATCCACCGACCTTGGCCTTCCAAAGTGCTGGGATTACAGGCATGAGCCACTGCGCCTGACCTCAACATTCTTAGAGAAAAGAATTTTCAACCCAGAATTTTATATCCAGCCAAACGAAGCTTCATAAGTGAAGGAGAAAGAAAATCCTTTACAGACAAGCACATGTTGAGAGATTTTATCACTACTGGGCTTGCCTTATAAGAGCTCCTGAAGGAAGCACTAAACACGGAAAGGAAAAACCAGTAACAGCCACTGCAAAAACATACCAAATTGTAAAGGACATTGACACTCTGAGGAAACCATCTGAATTAAAGGGGAAAATAACCAGCTAGCATCATAATGACAGGATCAAATTCACATATAACAATATTAACCTTAAATGTAAATGGGCTAAATCCCTCAATTAAAATAACAGACTGGCAAATTGGGTAAAGTGTCAAGACCCATGGGTGTGCTGTATTCAGGAGACCCATCTAATGTGCAAAGACACACATAGGCTTAAAATAAAGGAATAGAGGAATATTTACCAAGCAAATGGAAAGAAAACAAAAAAAGCAGGGGTTGCAATCCTAGTCTCTGATAAAACAGACTTTAAACCAACAAAGATGAAAGAAGACAAAGGTTATTACATAATGGTAAAGGGATAAATGCAACGAGAAGAGCTAACTATCTTAAATATATATGCACCTAATACAGGAGCACCCAGATTCATAAAGCAAGTTCTTAGAGACCTACAAAGAGACTTAGACTCCCACATAATAACAGTGGGAGGCTTTAACACCCCACTGTCAATATTAGACAGGTCAACCAGACAGAAAATTAACAAGGGTATTCAGGACTTGAACTCAGCTCTTGAGCAAGTGGACCTAATAGACATCTACAGAACTCTCCACCCAAAATCAACAGAATATACAACATTTCTAAATGTCACTGAATTGCATTATTTAAATTGGTGGATGTTATGTGCATTATATTCTAAAAAGCCATTATTTAAAATATAATTTGTCATATTTAGCAAATGATAAATAAAGCATATTATCATCTCAATAGATGCAGAAAAAGCATTTGAGAGAGTGCAACATCCATTTCTGGTAAAATATTTCAACAAATGAGTTATAGTGATGATATGGTTTGGCTCTGTGTTCCCACCCACATCTCACCTTGAATTGTAATAATCTCCACATGTCAAGGGTGGGACCAGGTGGAGATAACTGAATCATGGAGGTGGTTCCTCCCATACTGTTCTTGTGATAGTGAGTTCTCATGTGATCTGATGGATTTATAAGGGGCTTTTACTTAAAACCCTTTTGCTTGGCACTTCTCCTTGATGCCGCCACGTGAAGAGGACATGTTTGCTTCCCTTTCCACCATGATTGTAAGTTTCCTGAAACCCCCAGCCATGCTGAACTCTGAGTCAATTAAACCTCTTTCCTTTGTAAATTACCCAGTCTTGGGTATGTCTTTATTAGCAGCATTAGAATGGACTAATGCAAGCAGTGAACTTTTTCAATCTACAAATCTACAGCTAAATTTATACTTTATAGTGAAATTATATGTGTTTTATTATAATGTCAGGAATAAGAAAAGACTGTCTGTTCTTGAAGTTTCTATTGAACATGGAACCATATATTCTAGCCAATGTAGTAAGGCAAGAAAAATATATAAAAGTCATCGAATGGAAAAGAAGTAAAAGTGGCTTCATTGCAAACGACATGACGATATGTGTAAGGCATCCAACAAAATGTACAAAAGTCTGCCACAACTAATAAGACTAATAAGTGAGTTTAGAAAGACTGTTGGAAAAAATAAATTGTGTCTATATACTAACAGTAAATAGTTAGAATTTGAAATAAAAAATACCAATCCTAATCAAAATTCCAGCAGGTTTTTATACCTGGAAATTGACAAATAAATGCTAAAATGTGTACAGATATTCAGCAATTTTTGGATAGACAAAACAGCTTTATAATAAGCTCTTTAGAGCAGGATTAAGCACACACAATTTCAATAATTATTTTAAATTAATCACCACATGAAATGATGGTGAGGATGTGGAGGAACTGGAACTCTCATATGCTGCCATTGAGAATGAAAATAATACTACCACTTTAAAAAATGGAGCAGTTTCTCATAAAGTTAAATATACTGTCACCATAAAATCGAGCTATTTCATTTTGAAGTATTTACCCAAGATAATTGAAAGCATATGACCATATCAAGACTTGTATATGAATATTGGTAGCAATTTTATTTGTAATAGCCAAATTTGTAACAACTCAAATGGTCAAAAACAGAGGAATGGAAAAGTTATAGTAAATTCATACAATGGACTATCACCCAGAAATGAAAAGGAATAAAATATTGTTATATACAATAGGATATATGCATCCCAAAATATTTATATTTTATCAAAGTAGCACAGTATATAATCCCATTCATGTAAAATTTGAGAGAATTAAAATTAATCTAGAATGGCATACAATAAATCTATGGTTGTCATGCCATGGTGTGGGGTGAATGGTGAGAGCAGAGATACATTGTGAGTTTCGGATTCTAAAGAGGCATGAAGAAATTATTGGGTATGATATATATGTTGAATACAATATTGATTTTTGAGATGGTTTCACAGACATATACATGTCAAACATAGCAAATTATACACATTAAATATGTGCAGTTTATTATATATCAACTATTCCTCAATAAAGATATTTTAAAAGTATTTGTTTTAAAACTTCCTTACCAGGAAAACAATGGAATCAAAATATTAACAATGTAAAATTTGCAGGTTTAAATAGATACTGAATGATTACTGAAGGAGTGGAGTGGCATAATGATTTACAATTTAAAGAGATTTTCCTGGATTTAAGCCAATACTAGTTATACTTTAATGTTTTTTTCCCTACAATTTAAATGAGAAATCAAGGTTAATTGAACTAGTGGTGTTTTTAGATATTTAGAGGGATGTGAGTGGTATATGGATATAATTAGGAGGGACTTTGTGATTAATGTGTGTGTAAAGGATGTGAGGAGTCAAGGATTCCTAGAATTCTCATTTGGGAAACTGAGTAGATGGTGCTAAGCATTAAAAAGTTTTGTTTCTATAGAAAATTATTTCATTTTAGTCAAATAAATGGAAAGGATTCTGTGACAGATTTAGAGAATCATTGTGAAGCTGTATGAGATTGTAGGACATACCCATCAGTAGAAAGACTGAAACAGATGAGGAACGCTAATCATAAATACGCATAGTCTGGATTGTGAATAGGATACCAAAGTGATGAGACGTAGGGTTTGTTCATTACAAGACTTTTCTTCATTCCATTTCAGTTGTCCCCTGTAGTGCTGGAGTGGGGAGTCAAGGAGTTGGCTTTCTGGTTTCTAGGTACGTATTCCTCATCTAATATACCTCTTATCAAGTGTTGGCATCTACTCTCCAATATCCTAATAAATAATTATTATGCCTCTGCTTGAAACTATATTGTGACAGGAACAATTCTCTGGCAAGAACTGTCTCAATCAGCCATTAAAATTATTGAAAGATTCCTTTTTATGTTAAATTCAAAATCTACCCCCTTATTAATTCAATTAGCATATTTTTGAAGGCCTATGATATTGAAGTCTTACATAAAACACTATGATTAGATAGAAAAGGAATTTTAAAATGTACCTGTCCTTTACTGACTCATAGCCTACTGAATTCATAGCTTACTGAATTCCAAATATTTTTCTTTGTTCATCAGAGCACGAAATATGAGGTGCATGTATTCCACAACAATGCTCAAATCCATCCCAATTCTACTTAGGCTAAATCTCTTCACTTTCCCAGATTTTCTTCAAACACCATGTCTTGAGTTCAATGTGGTAGTTGTTGCATGGATATCCTTCGTTGTATTAATGCTGTCTTAAAAGTGTGTCACAGGCCGGGCGCGGTGGCTCAAGCCTGTAATCCCAGCACTTTGGGAGGCCGAGACGGGCGGATCACGAGGTCAGGAGATCGAGACCATCCTGGCTACCACAGTGAAACCCCGTCTCTACTAAAAAATACAAAAAAATAGCCAGGCGAGGTGGTGGGCGCCTGTAGTCCCAGCTACTCGGGAGGCTGAGGCAGGAGAATAGCGCAAACCTGGGAGGCGGAGCTTGCAGTGAGCTGAGATCCGGCCACTGCACTCCAGCCTGGGCTACAGCGCCAGACTCCGTCTCAAAAAAAAAAAAAAAAAAAAAAAAAAGTGTGTCACAAAGGTATGATAATCAATTCAAATACAATGTGCAAATATTAATGCAGTCTAACATGGCTTTAGCTCATGTGGCAAGCAAAATCACTGTTGTATCACATTCAGCCCCTAGACAAATGAGTACAGAGAGATGGAAAAACAACTAATTTATGGTTTAGTGTTGCTACTTCTAGTCAGCAGAATCAGCTCTAATTTAAGCTGAAAGGAGATTATTTAGGGATATATAGATAAGTCACTGTACGCTTGGGAGGACTGAAGAAACAAACAAACTCTTGACTGAGCCTCTTGGGATGATTGTTAGCCATCCATACTGTAGCACAAGTCCTCCAAAGGGGTGACAGCAATTACCACAATCAAGAAGCACTAAGTCAGTAGGCTGCCACAGATCTGCCACAGCTCCTAGTGACAGAAGTACATAATTTCTGCCATAGTTCAGACAGTGCTGAATTAGGAACTGCCACACCTGCTGCCAGTTTCAGGATACGCTCTTACTGCCACAATCAGCATGAGAAAAGCGGATGGCCCATTGTGTATGTCTTTCCCTGTGTAATTTAGCCAAAATCAATGTCATAAACAGGGACATATGATTTCCAAAACCCAAATCACTAAAACGCATCCTACAGCAGGTAAACCAGACAAGGCAGCTTGATAGATCTCACTCTGTAATGATGAGATTTACACTTTGCAAAACAATCAATATGGGAAGAGAGTGACAAACAGATGGTGGGTAAACTGATATCCACTGTTATCTGTTCATAGTTTTTCAGCATCAAGATACACATGTATATGTCTATATCTCTATATCTTTATCTGTCAATATCTATGAAATTCAGATAAAGAAAAAAAAAAAAAAACCACATTCCCACCTATATTGGCCTCAGGTAAATCCCATGACTCTTCTCTCCGGCCTTCCCCAGAGGGACCTGTGGTCATGTCCCAGAGTGACTATACAATGGGCAAAGGGTAGTAATCAGAACTTCCAGGACTTATAAGATATTGAATCTTAAATTCATATTAATCTCTACAGATCTGGAAAACCACTTCAGTTTGAGCACTTAAGTGATCAATGGAACTGTGATTCAAGTCAGTCTTATTGTGGTTCAGTGTGCCACAGACCAATCCTATGGGTATGTTTCCACTTGTAGCCGTTAGGGTGGTAATAACTGGCAGAAAGCCACGTGGGTTTCCCCAACCAGTGTGGAGATTTTATGTTACGAAGGGTCAAGTAGAAGTCTCTGAAACGGTCTCTGTCTCCCTTTCTACTTTCTAAGATGTCAATGATTCATTCCTTGAAGAAAATAACAGATTTAAGTACCAAAATTAGATAATGAAAAAATGCAGATGTGATGATCCCTCTCCTATTTTTTCTCTGTATTTGACCCATGAATAAGCCAGGTATGTTATGAATAAGGACTGTTATCTCAAATGCAGTCTGATGGTAATGCCAATCACAGCTCCAGTTCTAGATATGATGTCTTTATACTAGCAGATAAACAAGGGCCTTGGTGTCCATTATCCAGTTATTGACCCGGAAAAAAATGCTTTTTGTTCCCATCCCTATGAGAATAATCAAAAGACATTTGCCTGAATGACAGGGAAAAGCAGCTTGCCTTAACGCTATGTCAAAGGTACCATTCTCTGTCATAACACAGTCTAGAGAGATGCTGATCTCCTGGATATCTTACCGAGCATTGTGCTCACTCATTACATGGATGACAGTGTACTGATATGACCTAGTAAACGGGAAATAGTAAGAACTCTAGGTGCACTAGGATTGTGCCCCATAGATGAGGTTTCAAATTGAATTCAAGTGTTTAATAAGATATCATATATGTTATGAAGTGTTTAAGCATCTTTCAACACATTCTTATACAGGTTAAAGTTTAGCTGTGAACAGTATTATTTCAGTGATTCAGTGAGGGTATGTAGGACCATTTACTTTAAAGCATGAAATACATTGCTGTACCTTGCATCTCTGACACAAACAGAGACACAAGCTTTGTGTGCCTCACATTTGGAATAAAAACCACATTTGAAAATCTGCTTTGATTCATTTGCTGGTTTACCAACAAGGCTCAGCACTGAAACCAAAAAAAAACAAAAAAGACTCAGCTTTAATTCTGAGCTAATGTTCATATTGCCAGCCACTTGTGCTTTATGGTCTAGTAGATCCAATGGTATTGGAAGTATTGTGATAAACAGAGAAGTTGCATAGAACTTCTGGAGAGCCATCACAAAAGGATAACAGCACAGATTTTTAAGGTTCTGAAATAAAGCCATATCTTCTCCCAATAACTATTCTCTATTTGAAATGCAGCCCTGCCTTGTTATTGGGAGTTTGTAGAATGAACACCTGTTCATGGGACACCACAACTATACAACTTGTATTGTACATCATGAATTATTGTGGGTGATCTGATCCACTGAACCATAAAATTGGATGTGCATAGCAGCATTCCATTGTGAAATGAAAATGGTATATATTATGCTTGGCCACATAGGTTTGGGAAGGCACAAATAAACTGTATGAACAGATGGCTCAGAGTCCCGTGGTACTTGCTCCTGCTGCTTCACTGCCTCTCCCTCAGCTACTCATATGACCTCATGGGGAGTTTCCCATGATCAGTTAATGGAGTTACAAAAAATTTGAGGCTGGTTTACTGTTAGATTTCCAAGATATACTGGTACTGGCTGGAAGGAGACTGCTACTGCATACATCTGTGCTCCATAAAAACCCTTGAACACCGTGGTAAAGAAAAATCCTTTTGATAGTTCACTTCCTAGGGAAGGAGAGATGGCCTGATTAATGCATCTACAGTGATTGATTAGGGGCAGCTAATGAATTGGCTGCTATCTAAGTTTCCGATCATATTGGGAAAAAGAGAGAAGAATATTCTCCAAGGATTTCTTGGAAATAGGAATAGAGCTATAGCTTTTAGAATGGACACAGTGTGAAGATATTTATATCTTATCTAAATTCCCACTAGGAAAAAATCCACTTTGGTGCAAAGTATCAGTAATCTGGTAGACAAGATGAGCCGTCCTGTGGGTAACAGTATATATTTTCCCCTAGTCATATTGCTTTTTTTAATTTTAGTTTTTAATTTTTGTGGGTGCATAGTAGGTATGTATACTTACAGGGTACCTGAGATGCTTTGATACAGGCATGTAATGCGAAATAAGCACATCACAGAGAATGGACTATCTATCCCTTCAAGCATTTATTCGTTCAGTTATCAACAATCCAGCCACACTCTTTAAGTTATTTTAAAATATACAATCAAGTTACTATTGGCTATAGTTACCCTGTTGTGCTATCAAATAGTAGGTCCTATTCATTCTTCTATTTTTTTGACCCATTAATCATCCCCACCTCACCTCCATCCTATCACTATTCTTCCCAGTTCTGGTCACATCCTTCCGCTCTCTATGTTCATGAGTTCAATTGTGTTAATTTTTAGATCCCACAAATAAATGAAAATGTGATGTTCGTCTTTCTATGCCTGCTTATTTTACTTAACATAATGATCTCCAGTTGCATCCCTGTTGTTGCAAATGACTGGATCTCATTCTTTTTATGGCTGAATAGTACTCCATTGTGTATATGTACCACATTTTCTGTATCCATTCATCTGGTGATGGGTATTTAGGTTGCTTCCATATCTTAGCTACTGTAAACAGTGCTGCAACTAAGATAGGAATGTAGATATCCCTTCCATATACTGATTTCCTTTCTTTTAGGTATATACCCAGCCATGGATTGCTGGATCATGTGCTAGCTCAACTTTTAGTTTTATGAGGAACCTCCAAACTGTTCTCCATAGTGGTTGTTCTAATTTATATTCCCAGCAATGGTATACAAGGGTTCCCTTTCGTGTATATCCTCACCAGCATTTTTTATTGCCTGTCTTTTGAATATAAGCCATTTTAACTGGGGTGAATGATATATAATTGCAGTTTTTATTTGCATTCCTCTGATGATCAACGATATTGAGCACCTTTTCATATGCTCTTTTGCCATTTGTATGTCTTCTTTTGAGACATGTCTAATCAAATCTTTTGCCCATTTTTTGATCAGATTGTTAGATTTTTTTTCCTATAGAATTGTTCGAGCTCCTTATGTATTCTGGTTATAAACCCCTTGTCAGATGGATAATTTGCAAATATTCTCTCCCATTTTGTGCATTGTCTTTTCACATTGTTGATTGTATGCTTTGCTGTGCAGAAGCTTTTTAACTTGATGTAATCCCTTTGTCTATATTTGCTTTGATTGCCTGTGCTTGTTGGATATTGCTGAAGAAATTTTTATCCAGACTGATGTCCTGGAGATTTCTCCCAATATTTTCTTGTAGTAGTTTCATAGTTTGAAGTCTTAGAATCAAATCTTTAAGTCAGTTTTATTTTATTTTTGTATATGTCATAAGTTATCTTCTTATCTTACCTATCTTGTACCATATATAAAACATTTCAAATAAAATATTAAAATAATGTAAAATTCAAAAAAATCAAATAAAATGCATATATATAATCTAGGATTTGGGATGACAATTGATTTATATTTTTTTTAACTATATGGGTAAAAAAGTTCAATTAAAAAGTCAGTAGGAAAACCATAGTTTGGGCAAATATATTTGTAATGCTTTTTAAAGATAAAGGGTTGATTAATATTAAAGAGGTTTTGTTTTAAAAAAAGTTTTAATTGATCATAGATATGGTTTAGCAATTCTGGGAAGTACCAATCCAAATGTCCAATAAATATGAAAATCTAAAAAAAAAAAGAAAAAAGGAAAGAGGTATCTAGTTTCATTCTTCTGCAAATGGATATCCAGTTTTCCCAGCACCATTTATTGAAGGGACTGTCTTTTCCCCAGTGTATGTTCTTGGCACCTTTATCAAAAATGGGTTCACTGTGGGTGTGTAGATTTGTTTCTGGGTTCTCTATTCTGTTCCATTGGTCTATGTGTCTGTTTTTATGCCAGTACCATGCTGTTTGGGTTTGTTTGCCCTGTAGTATAATTTGAAATCAGGTAACATGATTTCTCCAGTTTTGTTCTTTTTGCTTAGGACAGTTTTGGCTATTCTGGGTTATCTGTGGTTCCATACAAATTTTAGAATTTTTTTTTTTTTTTTTTTTTTTTTTTTTTGAGACGGAGTCTCGCTCTGTGGCTCAGGCTGGAGTGCAGTGGCCGGATCTCGGCTCACTGCAAGCTCCTCCTCCCGGGTTTACGCCATTCTCCTGCCTCAGCCTCCCGAGTAGCTGGGACTACAGGCGCCCGCCACCTCGCCCGGCTAATTTTTTGTATTTTTTAGTAGAGACGGGGTTTCACCGTGTTAGCCAGGATGGTCTCGATCTGCTGACCTCGTGATCCACCCGTCTCGGCCTCCCAAAGTGCTGGGATTACAGGCTTGAGCCACCGCGCCCGGCAAATTTTAGAATTTTTTTTCCTGTTTCTGTTAAGAATGTAATTGGTATTTCGATAGGGATTGCACTAAATCTAGATTACTTTGGGTCATATAGGCGTTTTAACAATATTGATTATTCCAGTCCATGAACGTAGAATAATTTTTCATTTTTTATTGTCTTCTTCAACTTCATTCATTAGTGTTTTACAGTTTTCATTATAGTGATCTCTCATTTATTTGGTTAATTTCCAGGTATTTAATTTTATGTATGGCTATTGTAAATGGCAGATTTTTTAATTTCCTTTTTACATTATTCATTGTTGGCATATAGAAATGCTACTGATTTTTGTATGTTGATTTTGTATCCTGAAACTTTACTGGATTTGTTTGTCAGTTCTAATAGTTTTCTTGTAGAGTATTTAGGTTTTACAAAATATAAGATCATACTATTTGCAAAAAAAATCGATAATTTGACTTCTTCCTTTCCAATGTGGATACCGTTTATATCTTCCTCTTGTATGACTGCTCTAGCTAGGATTTCCAGTACAATGTTGAATAACAGTGTTGACAGTGGGCATCCTTGTGATGTTACAGATGCTAGAGGAAAGACTTTCAGTTTTTCCCCATTCAGTATGATACTAGCTGTGGGTCTGTCATATCTGGCTTTTATTATGATTAGGCATGTTCCTCCTATCTCTTGGTTTTTGATGGTTTTTATCATGAATTTTGTCATGTATGTTGAATTTTGTCAAATGCTCTTTCAGCATCAGTTGAAATGACCATAAAATTTGTCTTTTATTCTATTAATATGATGTATCACATTTATTGATCTACATATGTTGAACCATGTTGCATCTCAGAAATAAGTCTCACTTGGTTATGATGAACGATCTTTCTACCATATTGGTGAATTCAATTTGCTAGTATTTTGTTAAGGATTTTTGCATCAATATTCATCAGCGATATGGCCTGTAGTATGTATGTATGTATGTATGTATGTATGTATGTATGTATTTATTTATTTGTGTGTGTGTGTCTTTGTTTGGTTTTGGTATCAGGGTAATACTGGTCTCATAGAATGAGTTTGGAAGAATCCCCTCCTCCTCTACTTTTTGGAATAGTTTTAGTAGGATTGGCATTAGTTCTTTAAATGTTTAGTAGAATTCAGCTGTGAAGCCATCATGTCCCTGACTTTTTTTACTGGGAGACTTTTTATTATGGCTTTGATTTCATTACGTGTTACTACTCTGTTCAGGTTTTGGATTTCCTTTTGGTTCAATCTTGGTAGGTTTTATGCATCTAGGAATTTTTCCATTTCTTCCATATTTTCCAATAAATTGGAATATATTTGCTCATAGTAGCCACTAATGATCCTTTGAATTTCTGCAGTATTAGCTGTAAAGTCTCCTTTTTCATTTCTGGTTTTATTTATTTGGATCCTCTCTGTTTATTTCTTAGTTAGCCTGTCTAAAGGTTTGTCAACTTTCTTTAACTTTTCAAAAAAAAAAAAAACAGTTTTTGTTTTATTGATCTTTTGTATTATTTTCTTCATTTCAATTTCATTTACTTCTGCTCTGATGTTTATTATTTCTTTTCTTCTACTAATTTTGGATTTGTTTTACACTTTTCTAGTTTTTTAAGATGCATCATTAGATTGTTTATTTGAATTTTTCCTCTTTTTTGAGGTAGGCATTTATAACTACAAACTTCCCTCTTAGTACGGCCTTTGCTGTATCCCACAGGCTTTGGTGTGTTGTGTTCCCATTATCATTTGTTTTAAAACATTTTTTTTTCAATTTTTGTCTTAATTTCTTTATTGACTTACTGGTCATTCAGGAGCATATTATTATTATTATTGTTATTTTGTGACAAAGTCTTCCTCTATCACCTAGGCTGGAGTGCAGTGGCACAATCTCAGCTTACTGCAACTTCCACATCCCGGGTTCAAGCGATTCTCCTGCCTCAGCCTCCCGAGTATCTGGGACTACAGGCACATAACCCTATGCCTGGCTAATTTTTGTACTTTTAGTAGAGATGGGGTTTCAGTATTTTGGCCAGGCTGGTCTCGAACTCCTGACCTCAAATGATCCGCCTGCCTCGGCTTCCCAAATTGCTGGGATTACAGGCATGAGCCACCAGGCCCAGCCCAGGAGCATATTATTTAACTGACATGTATTTGTATAGTTTCTAAAATTCCTCTTGTTCTTAATTTCTAGTTTTATTCCATTGTGATACAGAAGATGCTTGATATTATTTCCATTTTTGATTGGTTTAAGACTTGTGTGATCTAACATATGTTCTGTCTTTGAGAATTATCCATACTCTGAAGAAAAGAATGTGTATTCTCCAGCTCTTGTATAAAATGTACTGTAAATTTCTGTTAGATACATTTGGTCTATAGTGCAGATTAAGTCTTATGTTTCTTTGTTGATCTGCTGTCTGGAAGCTCTCTCCAACGCTGAAAGTGGGGTGTTGATGTCTCCAGCTATTATTCTATTGGGGCCTATTTCTCCCTTGGCTCAAATAATATTTGCTTTATATTTATGGGTACTCCCGTGTTGGGTATATATTATATTTAAAAGTGTTATGTCCTCTTGCTAAATTGACCCCTTTATCATTATATAATGATCTTATTTGTCTTTTCTTAAAGTTTTTGTCTTGAAATCTGTTTTGTCTAATAGAAGTATCCTGCTCCTTTTTTGGTTTCTATTGGCATGGAATATCTTTTTCCATTCCTTTATTTTTAGTCTACCTGTGTCTTTATAGGTGAAGTGTGTTTCTTGTAGGCCAAAGATCAATGTGTCTTGTTTTTTTATCCATTCAGCCAGTCTTTTGATTGGAAAGTTTAGTCTATTTACATGCAATGTTATTATAGATAAGTGAGGGCTTACTCCTGACATTTTGTTACTTGTTTTCTTGTTGTTTTGTGGTCTTCTTTTTCTTCTCTCTTTCCTTCTTGTCTTCCTTTAATGAAGGGTTGGTTTGATTTCATTGTTTACTCTTTTTACTTAGGATAAGAGTAGTTTACAAACAACAGTTAGTGTTACAATATATGTGTTCTTCTGTGTACTTATTATTACCAGTGAGTTTGAGTTTTGTACTTTTCAGGTGACAAATTATTGCTCATTAATGTCCTTTTATTTCTGATTGACATACTCCCTTTTGCACTTCTTGTAGGGCAGGTCTGGTATTAAAGGATATTTCCACTGGATATGCTATTCTAAGGTAAAAAAATGTTCCCCCTTCAGCACTTTAAATAGGTCATGCCACTCTCTCCTGGACTATAAAGTTGCCACTGAAAAGTCTGCTGCCAGATGTATTACAGCTCCATTTTATGTTATTTGGTTCTTTTCTCCTGCTTCTTTTAGAATCTGTTCTTTATCCTTGATCTTTGGGAGTCTGATTAGTAAACACCTGAAGGTAGTCTTCTTTGGATTAAATCTACTTTGTGTTCTGGAACCTTCCTGTACTTAGATACTGGTATTTTTCTTTAGGCTTGGGAAAGTGTCTGTTGTTATTCCTTTGAATAAGATTTCTACACCCATCTCTTTCTCAATCTCCTCTTAAAGGAAAATAACTCTTAGATTTGCCTTTTTTGAAGCTGTTTTCTAGATCCCGTAGGCATGATTCATTGTTTTTATTCTTTTTTATTTTGTCTTCTCTGACTGCGTATTTTTAAATAGCCTGTTTCAAGCTCACTAATTCTTTCTTCTGCTTGATCCATTCTGCTATTAAAGAACACTGATGCATTCTTCAGTATGCCAATTGCATTTATCAGCTCCAGAATTTCTGTTTGATTCTTTTAATCATTTCAATCTCTTTGTTAAATTTATCTGATAGAATCCTGAATTTCTTCTCTGTGTTATCTTGAATTTATTTGAATTTCCACCACACAGGTATTCTGAAAGGTCACACATCTGTTTCTGCAGGACTGGTCCCTGGTTTCTTACTTAGTTCATTTGGTGAGGTCATGTTTTCCTGGATGGTGCTGATGCTAGTAGATGTTCTTCAGGGTCTGGGTATTGAAGAGTTGGATACTTATGGTAGTCTTCACTGTCTGAGCTAATTTGTAGCTGTCCTACTTGGGAAGGCTTTCCAGATATCTGAAAGGACTTGAGTGTTGTGATCAAAGCTGTAGTCACTTTAGGGGCCACCACAAACCCAGTAACACTGTGGTACTTTCAGACCCATGAGGTATCTGCCTTGATGGTCTTAACAAGATTCAGGAGAATTTTCTGGATTACCAGACAGAGACTCTTGTACTCTTCCCTTACTTTCTCTCAGAGCCTTTCTCTCTGTTCTGCATCACCTAAAGCTGCAGGTGAAGTGACACAATTGCCCCTGTTGCCACAACTACTATGACTGCACTGGGTCAGACCTGAAGCCAGCACAGCACTGGGTGTCTCCCAAGGCCTGCTGTAACCACTCCCTGGCTACTGCCTATGTTTGCTCAAAGCCCTGGAACTCTACAATGAGCAGGTGGAAAAGCAAGCCAGGCTTGTCTCCTTTCCTCCATGGAAGTGAAGCCTCCCAGGCCCTGAAGAATCTAGAGGTGCTTTTTAGGAGTCAGAGACTACAGTTAAAAACTTTAGATGTCTACTTGGTGTTCTATTGTGTTGCAGATAAGGTGGGACCCAAACCACATGACACAGTCCTTCCCACTCTTCCCTCCCCTTTCCAAAGGCAAAAGAGCCTCACTCAGTAGTTACCAGCCAATGTTCCCTTAGGCCCAAAATCCCCTAAGTTAGCTTGTGGTGAATGCTGCCTGGCCTGGGACTCACTCTTTAAGGCAGTGGGCTCCCGTTTGACCCAGGGCAGGTGCAGAAATGTCATTCAAGAGTCAAGTCTTGGAGTCAGATTCTCCAAGAGCTTGCTTAGTGCTCTGCCCCCCTGTGACAGTGCTGGTATCTAAGGTGCAAAACAAAGGTCTCTTTACTTTTCCCTCTGATTTTCTCAAGCTAAAGAAGTTTTGCCCCATAGCCACTACAGCTGAAAATGTGCTGGGTCTCACCTGAAGCCAGCAAGTCTCAGAGGCTCACCAAAGCTCTCCATATAGTACCTGAGTATTGCTGCTTTTTATACAGGGCCCAAGGACTCTTTGGTTAGCAGGTAATAAATGAAGCCAAGACTAGGTTCTTTCCTTCAAGGCAGCAGGTTAGGTTCCCTTCTGGCCCTGGGTGTTTTTATAAATGTCATCTGAGAGCTAGGGCATGGAACAGGGGCCTCACAACTCTGTCTGGTCCCCTATCCTGCTTGGCTGAGTTTGTATCCAAGATGCAAGACAAAGTCCTCTCCACTCTTCCCTCTCTTCTTCCCAAGCAGAAGGAAGGGGTCTCATTCGGACCACCTGGGGTTAGAGGAGGGATGTTGCCAGCATTCCCTTGGCTGCCCCAGCTGGTGTTTCAGTATGTCATGTGTCCACAAGTCCACTGTCTCCTGGCCTAGTTCAGCACTAGGACTCACCTAAGAGTTGCAGTCCTAATGACCTGGACAACCTTACAAGTCTACTCAGAGACGCAGAGAACTTTAGCCCTCTGTGGTGAGATTTGCGGACCCTCAAGTTTGGACCACTGGATCAGCGATTCCTCTCTGCTATGACTGGCTTAAATGCTCCATCTGCGGGCAGGCATCGGCTGAGTTTGCTCCAGCTTTCCCTTCTGCTCTCACAGGCCAGTACTGAGTTCAGTGCCTCACAACTGCTGTGTTCTCCCTCCTCCAGGGCCCAGAGATGCTCTCAACACCACACTACTGTTGCCGGGAGTGCACTGGAGATTCTGGACTGTTTTTTTCTATCTCTTTAGTACCTCTTTCAGCGATATGAAGTTGAAACCAGGTACTAGGAATGCTCACCTGAATTTTGGTTCTTATGAAAGTGGTTTTATTCTGTTTTGTGTTTCTGTGTAGATGGTTGTTAACTTAGTGTCCTGGCTGGGGGTGGAGGATGATCAGCAGAGCCTTCTATTCCACTGTCTTACTCCACCTCCATATGGCTTTTTAAATGAGCCCATGAACAAAATGACCATGGTGGAGACTGCACACACTTAACAATGTAGACTTTCTCTTAGCAAGGCTAATCTGAATGCCTAGTCTGTCAAAAGCAGAGATTAATGAGTTTTCAATATTTCATTATTCCTAGGAGTCTAGGCAGCCACCTGGATAGGGTTGATTATTTTCAACGCTTTTTGTCACAGTTGGAGCTGTATGTTGTATTTTTATAAGAACTTGAAGCACATCTATCAACACCAACATTCATAGATTTAGATTCTCTCGTGTGTTACTATTTCATCTCACATGTATCCTACCTGATTAGAGGACACATTACAGGAAAGGCAGTTGGTCAAGAGACACATGCCAAGGGTATTCACTAGTCTTAACACATTCTCTGTAACCCCAAATTAGTTGAGTCGATAGAATGATGGAATGATCTGCTGAAAGGTCAGTTATGATGTCAGATTACAACTAACTTACCCAGGTGACAAATGTGTTATTATTTTCCTCATTTTAACTGAGAAAGTAAAGTTCATAAAGGTTGTTTCATGATATATCCATTAGATGCCATAACTGCAATATTAATTCAAATGTAAAATTTTAAATTTATAATCCTTGGCATTTAAAATATCTCTCCAAATTTTACCCATCTGTCTATTGAACTTTATCTTCCATGACCACTTTCAAAAGATTCTGTGTTTTGTTTCATTAAAGTACTTAATTTTTCTGTAAAAAGTATCTATTGTACACCTGTTGTGCTTCAAACAGCCTGTGAGTTGCCAAGGATACAGAAATAAAATATGTGGTTCCTACCTTCAAGGAACACACACTTTAGTGTGTAAATTGTCAGCCTGTATGAATATAAGCATACTAGTACTTGCTTCATTCAACAAATATTTACCTAACTTTGGCAGGGTGAAGATATTGTTATAACCTACAGACATAAACCATAATTTTATGAGCTAACATTAAGAGATAAACAGGAAACATATATGGTAGGATATGATAAATGATCAAGAGTAACACAATGTGAAAATATGTAAATTATATCAAGCTACGTCATGTTGTCAGTTTCTGACTATTTTGGATGAAATATATCTTTTGTGTTAAGAAAGGGCATTTGATATGTGTCCATTTGATATGTCATACCTATCAGTTATAAATGGCAAAACACGACTGTGAAGAAGACTAACACACTATTTTTAAATTTTAACCTGTTGACATGTGTCAAATAACTTATCATTTAACCCAGTTTATATACAGAGTGATTGCTTGTTTTCTCCTGATGTTTTTTCTTTTTAAATTGATAAAACAGGAATAATGATTGATGACTTTTTCTTTCCAAATGATGGAAAATGAAGAAACCTCAATATAACTTTCAAGTCTTAATGCAACATAAACACTTAAGTTATTAATATAGCTCAGCTGGATTTCTTTTTAAGTATTCTGAAAATAGAATTTGATAGAAAAGATGTAGGAGACAAAAGGAAATTTCCATGATCTGGGAGAAACTTTGTCCTACTGGTGGGAAAAATAATGAGCATATTTAGACTATTGAGTCATTGTGGGTGGAGTTGTGGAGGAGGAATTGGAAACGAATGTTTTCTGTATAAGCTCTAAATTGGAAGGACTATGTGTGAACATTTATTACTTATACTTTGAACATTAATACCATTAGAATTAGAATGGAAAATGCTAACTTAAAATGTACATTAGGAAACATGTAGTATGCACAACAGGCAATAGTTAAAGCTTTCATTCTTTTGGAAAAACATACTATAGGCCGTGTACTTTTCTATGTGTTTATATGTATGAATTCATACATTATGTACAACTTTGTAAGAAAGTTGACATTATTATCTTCTCTTTTTTTTTAAATTTATTTATTATTATTATACTTTAAGTTGTAGGGTACATGTGCATAACGTGCAGGTTTGTTACATATGTATACTTGTGCCATGTTGGTGTGCTGCACCCATCAACTCGTCATTTACATCAGGTATAACTCCCAATGCAATCCCTCTCCCCTCCCCCCTCCCCATGATAGGCCCCGGTGTGTGATGTTCCCCTTCCTGAGTCCAAGTGATCTCATTGTTCAGTTCCCACCTATGAGTGAGAACATGCGGTGTTTGGTTTTCTGTTCTTGTGATAGTTTGCTAAGAATGATGGTTTCCAGCTGCATCCATGTCCCTACAAAGGACACAAACTCATCCTTTTTTATGGCTGCATAGTATTCCATGGTGTATATGTGCCACATTTTCTTAATCCAGTCTGTCACTGATGGACATTTGGGTTGATTCCAAGTCTTTGCTATTGTGAATAGTGCTGCAATAAACATACGTGTGCATGTGTCTTTATAGCAGCATAATTTATAATCCTTTGGGTATATACCCAGTAATGGGATGGCTGGGTCATATGGTACATCTAGTTCTAGATCCTTGAGGAATCGCCATACTGTTTTCCATAATGGTTGAACTAGTTTACAATCCCACCAACAGTGTAAAAGTGTTCCTATTTCTCCACATCCTCTCCAGCACCTGTTGTTTCCTGACTTTTTAATGATCGCCATTCTAACTGGTGTGAGATGGTATCTCATTGTGGTTTTGATTTGCATTTCTCTGATGGCCAGTGATGATGAGCATTTTTTCATGTGTCTGTTGGCTGTATGAATGTCTTCTTTTGAGAAATGTCTGTTCATATCCTTTGCCCACTTTTTGATGGGGTTGTTTGTTTTTTTCTTGTAAATTTGTTTGAGTTCTTTGTAGGTTCTGGATATTAGCCCTTTGTCAGATGAGTAGATTGCAAAAATTTTCTCCCATTCTGTAGGTTGCCTGTTCACTCTGATGGTAGTTTCTTTTGCTGTGCAGAAGCTCTTTAGTTTAATGAGATCCCATTTGTCAATTTTGGCTTTTGCTGCCGTTGCTTTTGGTGTTTTAGACATGAAGTCTTTGCCCATGCCTATGTCCTGAATGGTACTACCTAGGTTTTCCTCTAGGATTTTTATGGTATTAGGTCTAACATTTAAGTCTCTGATCCATCTTGAATTAATTTTCGTATAAGGAGTAAGGAAAGGATCCAGTTTCAGCTTTCTACTTATGGCTAGCCAATTTTCCCAGCACCATTTATTAAATAGGGAATTCTTTCCCCATTTCTTGTTTCTCTCAGGTTTGTCAAAGATCAGATGGCTGTAGATGTGTGGTATTATTTCTGAGGACTCTGTTCTGTTCCATTGGTCTATATCTCTGTTTTGGTACCAGTACCATGCTGTTTTGGTTACTGTAGCCTTGTAGTATAGTTTGAAGTCAGGTAGCGTGATGCCTCCAGCTTTGTTCTTTTGACTTAGGATTGTCTTGGAGATGCGGGCTCTTTTTTGGTTCCATATGAACTTTAAAGCAGTTTTTTCCAATTCTGTGAAGAAACTCATTGGTAGCTTGATGGGGATGGCGTTGAATCTATAAATTACCTTGGGCAGTATGGCCATTTTCACGATATTGATTCTTCCTATCCATGAGCATGGTATGTTCTTCCATTTGTTTGTGTCCTCTTTTATTTCACTGAGCAGTGGTTTGTAGTTCTCCTTGAGGAGGTCCTTTACATCCCTTGTAAGTTGGATTCCTAGGTATTTTATTCTCTTTGAAGCAATTGTGAATGGAAGTTCATTCCTGATTTGGCTCTCTGTTTGTCTGTTACTGGTGTATAAGAATGCTTGTGATTTTTGCACATTAATTTTGTATCCTGAGACTTTGCTGAAGTTGCTTATCAGCTTAAGGAGATTTTGGGCTGAGACAATGGGGTTTTCTAAATATACAATCATGTCATCTGCAAACAGGGACAATTTGACTTCCTCTTTTCCTAACTGAATACCCCTGATTTCTTTCTCTTGCCTAATTGCCCTAGCCAGAACTTCCAACACTATGTTGAATAGGAGTGGTGAGAGAGGGCATCCCTGTCTTGTGCCAGTTTTCAAAGGGAATTTTTCCAGTTTTTGCCCATTCAGTATGATATTGGCTGTGGGTTTGTCATAAATAGCTCTTATTATTTTGAGGTACGTTCCATCAATACTGAATTTATTGAGCGTTTTTAGCATGAAGGGCTGTTGAATTTTGTCAAAAGCCTTTTCTGCATCTATTGAGATAATCGTGTGGTTCTTGTCTTTGGTTCTGTTTATATGCTGGATTATGTTTATTGATTTGCGAATGTTGAACCAGCCTTGCATCCCCGGGATGAAGCCCACCTGATCGTGGTGGATAAGCTTTTTGCTGTGCTGCTGAATCCAGTTTGCCAGTAGTTTATTGAGGATTTTTGCATCGATGTTCATCAGGGATATTGGTCTAAAATTCTCTTTTTTTGTTGTGTCTCTGCCAGGCTTTGGTATCAGGATGATGTTGGCCTCATAAAATGAGTTAGGGAGGATTCCCTCTTTTTCTATTGATTGGAATAGTTTCAGAAGGAATGGTACCAACTCCTCCTTGTACCTCTGGTAGAATTCAGCTGTGAATCCATCTGGTCCTGGACTTTTTTTGGTTGGTAGGCTATTAATTATTGCCTCAATTTCAGAGCCTGCTATTGGTCTATTCAGGGATTCAACTTCTTCCTGGTTTAGTCTTGGAAGAGTGTAAGTGTCCAGGAAATTATCCATTTCTTCTAGATTTTCCAGTTTATTTGCATAGAGGTGTTTATAGTATTCTCTGATGGTAGTTTGTATTTCTGTGGGGTCGGTGGTGATATCCCCTTTATCATTTTTAATTGCGTCGATTTGATTCTTCTCTCTTTTCTTCTTTATTAGTCTTGCTAGTGGTCTGTCAATTTTGTTGATCTTTTCAAAAAACCAACTCCTGGATTCATTGATTTTTTGGAGGGTTTTTTGTGTCTCTATCTCCTTCAGTTCTGCTCTGATCTTAGTTATTTCTTGCCTTCTGCTAGCTTTCGAATGTGTTTGCTCTTGCTTCTCTAGTTCTTTTAATTGCAATGTTAGAGTGTCAATTTTTGATCTTTCCTGCTTTCTCTTGTGGGCATTTAGTGCTATAAATTTCCCTCTACACACTGCTTTAAATGTGTCCCAGAGATTCTGGTATGTTGTATCTTTGTTCTCATTGGTTTCAAAGAACATCTTTATTTCTGCCTTCATTTCGTTATGTACCCAATAGTTATTCAGGAGCAGGTTGTTCAGTTTCCATGTAGTTGAGCAGTCTTGATTGAGTTTTTAGTCTTGAGTTCTAGTTTGATTGCACTGTGGTCTGAGAGACAGTTTGTTATAATTTCTGTTCTTGTACATTTGCTGAGGAGTGCTTTACTTCCAATTATATGGTCAATTTTGGAGTAAGTACGATGTGGTGCTGAGAAGAATGTATATTCTGTTGATTTGGGGTGGAGAGTTCTATAGATATCTATTAGGTCTGCTTGCTGCAGAGATGAGTTCAATTCCTGGATATCCTTGTTAACTTTCTGTCTCGTTGATCTGTCTAATGTTGACAGTGGAGTGTTGAAGTCTCCCATTATTATTGTATGGGAGTCTAAGTCTCTTTGTAAGTCTCTAAGGACTTGCTTTATGAATCTGGGTGCTCCTGTATTAGGTGCATATATATTTAGGATAGTTAGCTCTTCCTGTTGAATTGATCCCTTTACCATTATGTAATGGCCTTCTTTGTCTCTTTTGATCTTTGATGGTTTAAAGTCTGTTTTATCAGAGACTAGTATTGCAACCCCCACTTTTTTTTGTTCTCCATTTGCTTGGTAAATCTTCCTCCATCCCTTTATTTTGAGCCTATGTATGTCTCTGCGTGTGAGATGGGTCTCCTGAATACAGCAGACTGATGGGTCTTGACTCTTTATCCAGTTTGCCAGTCTGTGTCTTTTCATTGGAGCATTTAGTCCATTTACATTTAAGGTTAAGGTTGTTATGTGTGAACTTGATCCTGCCATTATGATATTAACTGGTTATTTTGCTCGTTAGTTGATGCAGTTTCTTCCTAGCCTCGATGGTCTTTACATTTTGGCATGATTTTGCAATGGCTGGTACCGGTTGTTCCTTTCCATGTTGAGTGCTTCCTTCAGGGTCTCTTGTAAGGCAGGCCTAGTGGTGACAAAATCTCTAAGCATTTGCTTATCTGTAAAGGATTTTATTTCTCCTTAACTTATGAAACTTAGTTTGGCTGGATATGAAATTCTGGGTTTAAAATTCTTTTCTTTAAGAATGTTGAATATTGGCCCCCACTCTCTTCTGGCTTGTAGAGTTTCTGCCGAGAGATCTGCTGTGAGTCTGATGGGCTTCCCTTTGTGGGTAACCCGACCTTTCTCTCTGGCTGCCCTTAAGATTTTTTCCTTCATTTCAACTTTGGTGAATCTGGCAATTATTTGTCTTGGAGTTGCTCTTCTCGAGGAGTATCTTTGCGGCATTCTCTGTATTTCCTGGATTTGAATGTTGGCCTGCCCTACTAGGTTGGGGAAGTTCTCCTGGATGATATCCTGAAGAGTGTTTTCCAACTTGGTTCCATTTTCCCCCTCACTTTCAGGCACCCCAATCAGACGGAGATTTGGTCTTTTTACATAATCCCATACTTCTTGCAGGCTTTGTTCATTTCTTTTTCTTCTTTTTTCTTTTGGTTTCTCTTCTCGCTTCATTTCATTCATTTGATCCTCAATCGCTGATACTCTTTCTTCCAGTTGATCGAGTCAGTTACTGAAGCTTGTGCATTTGTCACGTATTTCTCGTGTCATGGTTTTCATCTCTTTCATTTCGTTTAGGACCTTCTCTGCATTAATTACTCTAGCCATCAATTCTTCCACTTTTTTTTTCAAGATTTTTAGTTTCTTTGCGCTGGGTATGTAATTCCTCCTTTAGCTCTGAGAAATTTGATGGACTGAAGCCTTCTTCTCTCATCTCGTCAAAGTCATTCTCCGTCCAGCTTTGATCCGTTGCTGGCGATGAGCTGCGCTCCTTTGCCGGGGGAGATGCGCTCTTATTATTTGAATTTCCAGCTTTTCTGCCCTGCTTTTTCCCCATCTTTGTGGTTTTATCTGCCTCTGGTCTTTGATGATGGTGATGTACTGATGGGGTTTTGGTGTAGGCGTCCTTCCTGTTTGATAGTTTTCCTTCTAACAGTCAGGACCCTCAGCTGTAGGTCTGTTGGAGATTGCTTGAGGTCCACTCCAGACCCTGTTTGCCTGGGTATCAGCAGCAGAGGCTGCAGAAGATAGAATATTGCTGAACAGCGAGTGTACCTGTCTGATTCTTGCTTTGGAAGCTTCCTCTCAGGGGTGTACTCCACCCTGTGAGGTGTGGGGTGTCAGACTGCCCCTAGTGGGGGATGTCTCCCAGTTAGGCTACTCAGGGGTCAGGGACCCACTTGAGCAGGCAGTCTGTCCCTTCTCAGATCTCAACCTCCGTGTTGGGAGATCCACTGCTCTCTTCAAAGCTGTCAGACAGAGTCGTTTGCATCTGCAGAGCTTTCTGCTGCTTTTTTGTTGTTGTTGTTGTTGTGTAGCTGTGCCCTGTCCCCAGAGGTGGAGTCTACAGAGACAGGCAGGTTTCCTTGAGCTGCTGTGAGCTCCACCCAGTTCGAGCTTCCCAGCAGCTTTGTTTACCTACTTAAGCCTCAGCAATGGCGGGCGCCCCTCCCCCAGCCTCGCTGCTGCCTTGCTGGTAGATCACAGACTGCTGTGCTAGCAATGAGGGAGGCTCCGGGGGCGTGGGACCCTCCCGGCCAGGTATGGGATATGATCTCCTGGTGTGCCTGTTTGCTTAAAGCGCAGTATTGGGGTGGGAGTTACCCGATTTTCCAGGTGTTGTGTGTCTCAGTTCCCCTGGCTAGGAAAAGGGATTCCCTTCCCCCTTGCGCTTCCCAGGTGAGGCGATGCCTCGCCCTGCTTCAGCTCTCGCTGGTCGGGCTGCAGCAGCTGACCAGCACCGATCATCCGGCACTCCCCAGTGAGATGAACCCAGTACCTCAGTTGAAAATGCCGAAATCACCGGTCTTCTGTGTCGCTCGCGCTGGGAGTTGGAGACTGGAGCTGTTCCTATTCGGCCATCTTGCTCCGCCCCCTTATCTTCTCTTAATAGAAGAAAATATTAAAGCACAAAGAGTTTAAATAAGTTGTCCAAAATGTCAAAGCCGGATAATTTGGCCACAGAGCCAAGATCTTAGCACTAATGCTATAGTATAGAAACACTTCAAGATGAATCTTGGATTTGATGACTGAGTTCTCTCTCTCTCCATGTTTTTATTATTACTGAGATTATAAAACCATAGCAGTTATCTGATTTAACATTATATGTTGCTGTTTTACTCTGTATATTAAACTAATCTATTCCACAGTCTTATGACACACTATGAAATACTTTTATGCCTCTGCAAGTTTCCTATAAACCATTTGAGTCTTTGGCAATTTTATTTGAGTATTTTAAGATTTTTTTAAAATAGGTGCTTACATCTGACTTGATATTTTCTTTCTCACTTTTCTGTAATTAACCTCTGTAAAAGTAACCAATAATTTCTAAGAATCTGTTTTCTGGACACTGTGCTGAATACTTAGTGAACTACTTAGTTTGAATCTCAATGCCATTTCTTTATTATCTCATTTAATTTATTTATTCATGCACAGAGTGATTACACTAACATTAAGTTGTGGAGCCTCTACTTTGCCAAAGCACTTATCTTCATTCTATTTCTATTCTTGCTATTTGTATTCTGCATTTTAGTGTTTTATTGAAACTTTCCTATTATCTTTATTTGTTTCTCATTTGACTAGGCTAGATTTCTTTTTTATTTTCAGATCTCATACATTCAAGCCTATTATATTTCTACAACAATTTTCTTATCTATTGAGAATTTTTAGTTGGGTATCATCTTATTAATTTTGAATTTCTAACACTTAGCACACAAGCATTTGTGAATTTAAATCATGGATGTTATAACACTCAAAAATGAGAAGTTAAATATGTTAACTTTATGTTATATGTTAACATAACACATAACAAAAGTTAAATTGGTCATTTTTTTTAAACAAAACTGTCTTCAACTTCTCTATTTTTGTAATGTACCAACAACCAAAATCAAATGTTAATCTTCTAGTTTTATTTTCTATTCAAATATGGTCATTTGAATTTATATTTATATTTTCATTTACCAATGTTTATATATATTTTATTATATTGTATATAATCATATATAATTTATATATAATACATAATTTTGCTATTTGGAATCTAGTTTTGAGATCCTCATTATTTCCAACACTAACTTTATCCTGCATATACTTATATTTATCTTTATGATTCCAGATTCTCTTCCATTTAACTTATTTTGCATACTTATGTCAGATAAATCTCCACCAAGTATGGAAATGTCAAACACTTACTCAAAAGGCTTAAATAATTCTAGTTCCTTTCCTGGGCTATGCCAGGAAAAGAACCAGCAAGGCATTTATAATGAAAAACAATTTTTTATCTTTTATTTCAGTAAGGAATTTCAGAGCCTTTCAGTAAATACTGTCTTGACAATTCCCAAATGGTGATAGTTATAAACATATTTTTACTAATTTTAAATGCATTAGCTAATAAGAAGAAATTTATTTCAAAGATAATTAGATGCATGCTATTAGACATCAAAGTCAAAGTCAACCTTTTAAAATAAACACTCATGATAAAAACTGGGCAACATACTTTTATGAGCTGGTTTCATCATTATTGGTATGAAAAATAAAAAGTTAAATATGTGGAGAACTGAAATAATCTTTTCTTTATAGACAGAACTGTCCAACATCTCTATTTTTGTAACTTATACCAATACTGTTTTTGTATAACTGTGGAAGCTATATTTAACCAATAATTTTATTATGACACAAGGCACCTATATTTGCTTATTCACTTATAAAGCTTATGTGTGATATGAAAACATACCAATTAAAATAATCTCTACAAACTATTTTTATTTACCAATTAAATTAACAGAATAGGAAGGAAAAATTGATTATCATGTATAATAGAGCTTAAACTTAATAGAGATAACATTCTTAACTTGCTAAATACATGAAATATAAAAATTATTTAATATATGTCACTTTAAGGTAACTTACATCTTGACTTATAGTATAATTTCTATTAATAATTGATTGGACACATGGTATTTGTTTTCTCAAAATGGAGATATGAAATTCTATAAAGCAGGACAATCCTCATTCTGGAGGCTTTCATGGAACACACAACTAGTCTCATGCTTATATATGGGTTACATTATAAAAGTTTATTTTTGTAGTAGATCTTGGATGTAATCATGCTTTGCATGAAGGAAAGATATTGTATTTTCCGAACTAACCCACAGACAACTGAAATTTATATTCACATGTGACAGGATTTCCAGCAGTGGCCTGGGGAAATGAGAAAGAAATCCTGTTCAGGAAATGAGATTGGCAAGAACTGTCTCACTCAAATAATCCAGGCTCACTCTCTGGATTTGGAGCAAGGTGTATTTGGACAATATTTGTTTAGTTATACCCCAGGAGGCAAACCGTACCTCCCCACGCGTTTAAAAATTGACACATAACCAACTAAATTAAGAACTAAAGATTTAAATGCTACCGTGTCAATGCTCTCGATGTCACAGAGGACAACACTGAATTGAAGAACATCAATTTAAAAACTATGAGCTGAGGCCGAGGCCAGGCGTGGTGGCTCACGCCTGTAATCCCAACACTTTGGGAGGGCGAGGTGGGCAGATCACGAGGTCAGGAGATCGAGGCCATCCTGGCTAACATGGTGAAACCCAGCCTCTACTAAAAACACAAAAAAATTACCCGGGCATGGTGGCAGGCTCCTGCAGTACTAGCTACTCTGGAGGCTGAGGCAGGAGAATGGCATGAACCTGGGAGTCGGAGCTTGCAGTGAGCCGAGATCACACCAGTACACTGCAGCCTAGGCAACAGAACAAGACTCTGTCTCAAAAAAAAAAAAAAAGTATGAGCTTAAAAAATGACTCAGAAGAGTCATACTGTAAATATGAAGATGATATAGAAATTCCATAAGCAATTGTTTTTTAATATATTTTTATACACAAGAGTGAACTATGATAAAGTATGTATAACATACTAACTAAGTTAAAATATCTCAGTAAGTATAAATATTCTAGATGATTAGAATAGATTGTATGGTAGTTTAGTTGGCAGCCTGTATTTCATGTTATTGGTGCTTCGTAATTAATGGGCTGATTTGTAATCTAGGGCATTTTAGATGTTATGAAATAGGCACTTCCCTCGAGTAGCTGTTCAAGGGATAGACTTGAGAGGCTGACCTAAATTGGATATTTAAAAAATTCAAATAAAGAACTCTTGTAATAGTCTAGGTGAGAGATTATGGTAAGCCGAAATTAGGGGCAGTGGGGGCTATGGGGATTTGGATGAATAGAACAAGGCACATCTGAGAGAGCTATGAAGGAAGTAAAATGTTTAAAAAAAAATAGTGATATACTTATGTGTCATAAGAGAGATAAAAAAGATGGAAGAAAAACTTCCTGGACCATTAATAATTCTTGGTATATTGTTACAAGAGTATATTATGTTTAAAGTATTAAATATCTATACATAAATAGTTAAAGAGGAAGTCTATAATGAGAAAATGAAAACTAAACAGAAAATTGTATGTGATACTGATTATAGTAATGCTTATTCAAAGAGGAGTCATGGAGATCAATACAACAGTGTGTTTTGGCAAGGAATTTCTTTGTATTTTTGTTCTTCTTTTACTTTTCAGGCAGTTAATCATGTGCAAAGCATGTTCACCAAGGGCAATATTGGAATAAGCCTATGGGATATGTTAAGAAAACATCTAAATATTAATCTAACTTCATTCACCTGTATGTTACTACTGTAGTCTTTTATTTGGAAATAAATAATGAACACTCTTTAAGGGTCTCCTGTTACATGATCTAAATAATATCAGTAAGCTTTGCCTATTTGTAAATGGAAAATGTTAAAATAAAAATAAGTTAAAAGAAAAACTACATTCTCTAATCATTTTCTTGTATCCTGAGTTTTTATAACATATGTTTAATTTAAATTTTTAATTATTTTATAATAGACATGTTTCTAAGTCCTAGTTTGATGTTTACAGCCTTGCTTCATTAGACTGAGGAGTATCCCTCTAGCTAAAACGACATGCATGGTTTGCTTTGTTGGGATGACACTTTATTCCCACATTGTAATAAGTCATATTGATCAACTGTATATTCTTCCGGCTGGGGCATTAGCCATTGTTTCCTAATGAGCAGTATAAACTGCCAACATTCTGTACATTGTTAAAATTTTCCCAGTCCTTTGATGAAAATATAATATGATTTACTCACTGTACACATCTGGCTAAGAGATTTGCAGATTTCTTTGGGCCTGAAACTCATTCATCATTGCTACGTTAGTTTGTGTAATAACTCACTTTTCTCATAGAGTTTCTTATGCTGTAAAGTAAGAAACATTTAAACAGATACAGTAAGTTGTACAGGCTAAATAATCGATAGTGCAGTAATATATGAATTAAGCACTGTTATTCTGAGAGAACTTACACAATTTAATAGAAAATGAGGACTCCTCATTTAAAAACACATGTTTTTTTCTGAGGTATAAAAATATGAGTATGGTCTGAATGTCCATAAGAATGGAACCATGTCACTTAGAAAAATTTGGGGGGCTGGTTTCAATTCAGCCCTTTATTGTCAAATCTTGTCTTTTTCTTTTTGGCAAAGATTCACATTACTAACACCTGTTAGGGTTATTATTTTCTTTTCATATACTCTAATATTTTATCTTTGGGGAAAAAAAGAAACTTGTTACTACATATTTGACCTTCTTAAGAAAAATGGATAATATGCCATAGTTTTGTCTTCGGTGCTTTCTATGACTTGCACCATATTTAGTTCCCGTAGTGCTTGATAATAGCCAATTCAAGATATTTTCACATTCAAAGTAGATAGATAATTCTTAATAATCTCTAAAGTACTTGTATAGTCACAAATAGTAATGTTCTTTCAATAAGGGTACCATTTTGATGACTTATTGACAGAAAAAAAACACAACAGAGAAGATAAAAATTTATCAAATTTTGCTTTTTCTTTTAGATACAAATCAATGTTTTAAAACTTCTCCTGCTTTCATAAGAGCTATTAATACACAGTGTTTTTTATTTCTAAGCATGGGTCTTAATTTTGATTGAAAACTTTGAGAATTTTGAATATAATGGAAGAAGCAATTACCTCTATGGAAAATAAGACTGTATTAGTCCATATCATACTGCTGATAAAGACATACCCGAAAGTGGGCAATTTACAAAATAAAGAGGTTTATTGGACTTACAGTTCCACATGGCTGGAGAGGCCTCGCAATCACGATGGAAAGCAAGGAAAAGCCAGTCACGTCTTACGTGGATGGCAGCCGGCAAAGAGAACTTGTGCAGGGAAACTTCTGTTTTTAAAACCATCAAATCTCCTGAGACCCATTCACTATCATGAGGACAGCACAGGGAAGACCCACCCCCATGATTCAATCATCTCCCACTGGGTCCCTCCCACAACACATGGGAATTATGGGAGCCACAAGATAAGATTTGGGTGGGGACACAGAACCAAACAACATCAGAGACCAAAATTCAAGAATTAATGTTAAAAATGTGTAATTTTCTAATGCTACATACAAGAAGGAATGAAGGAGACACAAGCAAAATTTGGATGCTTATTACACCTCAGATTTTTTTTTTGAGATGATGATGCTTCAATATTTTGAAATATTTTGTAATATTGACTATGATTGATCCATTGTTTAGGAAACTGAATTATATATCAAATGTGTTAATACTGTAAAGGGTATCAAATATTTTTCTAAAATGTAAAAAAAAGTTTTACTCAATTTGTTGCAAATTTAGAATGTCTCTGTGACAGTCGGAGGGGGCTTCAAGATGGCTGAGTAGAGGCACCTGGCACTTGCCTCCTCCCCAAAAAAGGAGCAAAACAGCGAATAGATAAACACACATTGAATAGAGTATCTAAGAGAGAACACAAGAATTCAGCAGGGAAGTGACAAAGTACCTCTAAGGCACAGAAGGGGGCAGAAGCAAAGCAACCAGCCCTGCTGGAATTAGAGACAGGAGAAACTACCTAGTGTGTGAAAAAGGTAAGTGAGAAGTCATCAGTGTTCCACATTCCTACTGAGAAGTGCTGCAGTCCTAGCCATCGGAGAGCCCCTTGTTGGGAGCTGTCCAGAGTTCACATGATAACACTGGTCCAGAGAGGGAGTCTACACTAGGTCCCAAACACCGACTGAGACCAAAAACAGCTGCAGCATTGTGTTATTTTGAGATCACAACCTCCACCGGACTATATCCTGCCCTTGGGCCCAACAGCCTCTGCATCTCCAAATCCCTGGAGACCCACTAACATCCCCTTATGTTTACCTAGAAGGCTACAACATTATGACAACAGCTGGACCTAGCAGTGTTGCCAGGTCCCCAGAACTGCAACCTACGTAGTGTCCTACATCCCAGGGAATGGTTAATGAAGTGAACTGGGGAGGGTATCCCTGGGACAAAGGGAACTGAAGCGTATTGTCTTCAGAGCCTGAGAGCCACCTTCCTGGGGCCACTGGCACTGACGGCAACTATCCTAACAGGAGGACCACTACACACCTGCACAGTCCTTCAGAAAGCCTGGGAACTAGTCCACCCAGGTGCCCTCCCAGGCCTAAGGATATGTCTTCCATGCTCACTGCCACTAGTGCCACTATGCCATCTAGGGGTCTGGGGATCAATCCATCCACCTGCTACAGTTGGTACCCACACACACCATCAGGTGGACTATCACCACCTCCAGAAGTGCCTGCACATGTAGTCCAGGGGGTAGGGGATCCACCCAGTCTACCCACCACAGCCTGTGTTCATGTGCACCATCAGGGACCTGAGGACCCACCCCACCCAATACCCCTCTCTCCAGGGACCTGTGCACAATGTCTGAGAGTCTGGTGACTGACACGTTCTGGTTGTCATTGTGGACATGTGCAAGCAGACCCATCCATCACCAGTGGTCAATTGCACCATACAGGAGTCTGAGGAAACACATACCCCACTTGGCACTGCCCCACCAGTCTTTGTACATGTCATCTAGTAGCCTGGGAATTTATTCTCCCTGCCTGCTGCCACTGGTTATAACACACACCTTCTACCTCTTTAGGTCCTGATGATGGGACTTCTCTGTGTGATGTTACCTGCGTACATTACCAGGGACCTGAGTATTGACTAGTGCTGTCTGTTGAGGCCTGCACCCATGAACCATCAAAGAGCCTGATAAGGCCAGGCACGGTGGCTCACACCTGTAATCCCAGCATTTTGGGAGCCAAGGTGGGTGGATCACCTGAGGTCAGGAGTTTGAGACCAGCCTGGCCAACATGGTGAAACCCCATTTCTACTAAAAATACAAAAATTGGGCAGGGTAGCGGGCATCTGTAATCCCAGCTACTCGGGATGCTGAGGCAGGAGTATAGCTTGAACCCAGGAGGCAGAGGCTGCAGTGAGCTGAGATTGCACCACCACACTTCAGTCTGGGTGACAGAGTGAGACTCCATCTCAAAAACAAACAAATAAAAAAGAGCCTGATGACAGCTCTGCCCTGCTTCACCCCCCTCTGCTAGTACCCACATTCATCTTCCAGGGACCTAGGGAATGACCCACATCAGCCACCACTGCTAACACTCATGCATGCCTTCCAGGGACTTGCTTGCTTCCAGGGACAACCTTCCAGGATGGGCTTGCCAGCATGCTACAATCAACACAGTCAGCACCCACCCATACACACACACACACACAAACTGCGTGGGGGCCTGGGTACTAGGCTGTACAGCTTGCTGTTATTACCACTGGTGCCCATGCATGTCACCTGGGAGACCAAAGGTTGGCTCACCACTGCTACTGCCATCACTGATATGACATACTCCATCCAGAGGCCTGAGGATCTGCCCATCTACTGGGTAACTACTGCCAGTGCCAACATCTGAGCAAGCTGTCTGGAGACCCAAGGATTAACCTGCCTGGACCTGCTACCACTGGTTTGTTTGTATGATGCCCAGGGGCCCAAGAGCAAGCACACTCAGTCCACTGCTACCACCAATGGGACCTGAGGATTGGCCCACCTGGCATCCCCATCCCCAGCAAAGCCACATCATGGCCTCCACTAACAACCACACCCTAAGCTACTGAAGAACTCACAGACACCACTAACGCTGATTACAGCTGAAGAAATTGTAACACTGCTACACTACTCTCTATGCATATGCATATAACACTACTCTATTCACTGAGAATCAAAGTGAAATCACCCTACCAAAACAATACTATAGATACGTCTATAGGAAAACATCTTATCCTATGAAAGCCAGTCCATAGAACTGGAAGAAATGACTGTTAAACCGGATGTGCTGATATCTCAAAAATATAACAAACATATAAAAGCAAGGAAACATGACACCTTCAGAAAAACAAAGTAATTATTCAGCAACAGATTCTAATAGGAAATAAATCTATGAAATGTCTGAAATGGAATTCAAATTAGTAATATTAAGATCAGTGAAGTACAAGAGAATATAGAAAAATATAAAAGAAATGAGAAAATCCATTCATGATCTGAGTAAGAAGTTCACTAGCAAAATGGATATTCTAAAAAAGAACCAAACAGAAATCCTGGAAATGAAAAATTCAATGAGTGGAAAAAAAAAAATCAAGAGCTTCAATCATAAACTAAATAAGCAGAAGGAAAAATTTTTGAACTTAAAGACAGGTGTTTAGAAATAACCTTGTCAGATAAAACCAACCAATCAACAAACAAAAAAACTAAAAAAGAGAGAGTAGAGCCTGTGTGATATGTGGGACACCGTAAGCTGACCAAATATTGGAATTTGGGGCATTAGAGAAGGAAAAGAGATTGGCAAAGGAACAGAAAATCAATCAAACAAAATAATAACTGAAAACTTCCTCAATCTTGGAGTAAATACAGAAATCCAGATACAGGAAGCTCACAGAACACCAAATAAATTCACCCCAAAAGATCTTCTTCGAGGTATATTGTAGTCAAATTGTCAAAAGTCAAAGACAAAGAGAGAATTCTAATAAGAGCAAGAGAAAAGTGTCAGGTCACATGCAAGGGAAGCTCCATCAGACTAACAGTAGATTTTTCAACAGAAAGTATACAGGACAGGAGATAATGTCATGATATTTCAAATTGCTGAAAGAAACATAAATTGTGTCAGGCAAGAGTACATTACCCAGCACAGCTATCCTTCAAATATGAAAAAGAAATAAAGTCTTTCAAAGGGAAGTAAAAAACTGAAGGAATGCATCACCAATAGATCATCCCTACAATAAATGTTTAGGGTACTCCTACATCTAGTAGTGAATGGAAAAAAATGTATCATTAGGTAAACATAGCCATGAAACTTACTGATGGAGAAGACACAGAAATGAGAAAGGGAAAGAACTCAAATGTTACTACTACAGAAAACCACCAATCTCTAATGATATACAAGAGATAAATAAATTAATTAAGGGTATACAAAACAACCAGAAACAATTAACAAAATGACAGGAATAGGTCCTCACCTATCAATAATAGCTTTCAGTATAAATGGATTAAATTCACCAATTAGAAGATATAGATTGGCTGAAATGATTAAAAAAGAAGACCCAGATATATGCTATGAGAAACTCACTTCACTTGTAAAAGACACATGCAGACTGAAAGTAAATAAATGGAAAATAATATTCCATGAAACAGAAAGCAAAAGTGAGTAAAACCAGCTAGAGTTACAGCACATAAAATAGGATTTGAGTCAAAAAGAGTGAGAAGAGACAAAGAAATTCATTAAATAATGATAAAGGGATAAATTCAGCAGGGGAATATAACAATTCTAAATATATACATCCAACAGTGGAATGCCCAGATATATAAAACAAATATTATTAGATTGAAAGGGATTTATATACTCTTACATAGTAATATTAGGGACTTCAATGCCCTGCTCTCAGCAATAAACAGGATAGCTAGGCAGAATATCAACAAAATACTTTGGATCTAAACTGAACTTTAGAACAAAATGGACCCAACAATAATTACAACACATTTTATGCAACAGCTGCAGAAAACATATTCTTGGATACATGGGACATTCTCCAAAATAGACTCATATGTTGGCCTACAAAACAAGTTTTGACACATTTTTTTAAGTCAAAATTATATCAAGTGTCTTCTTGAATGACAATGGAATAAACCTTGAAATCAGTAACAAACTTTGCAAACTGTATGAATATATGAAAATTAAATAACATGTTCCTGAATGACTACTGGGTCAATGCTGTCAATAAGAAAATAAAAAGTTTTCTCTAGACAAATAAAAATGAAAACATAATATATCAAAACATACGATATACAGCAAAAGCAGTGGTAAGAGGGAAGTTCACAGCAATAAGCGCATATGTCAAAAAAGCAGTAACATTGCAAATAAACTACATAATGAAGCACTTTCAGGAACTAAAAGTGCAAGGAAAAACAGAATCCAAAATTAGCAGAAGTAAAGAAGTAATAAATATCAGAGCAGAACTAAATGAAATAAAAAGGATAAAAACAATACAAAGTATCAATGAAATTAAAAATTACTTTTTTGAAAAGATAAACAAAATTGATAAACTGCTTAATTGACTAACAGAAAAAAGACTGAAATAGATGAAATTAAAATAAAAAATATACATCAAAGCGACAATGGATCATCAGAGACTATTATGAAAAATTATATACGAACAAACTGGAAAACTTAGAGGAAATGGATAAATTCCTATACACGTACAATGTACCATTACCATTATTGGTCTCTTCAGGTTCTGTATTTCTTTCTAATCCAGAAAGAAATAGAATTTGAATATTTAGAAAAACTACCTTTGAGGAATCACTTTTATATCTCCTTTTTTATTTTGATTTCATTTGAGTCTTATTTTTTTCTTAGTCAATTTGGCAGTTTATTAATTATCTTATCTTTCTAAACAAGAAAGAAATAGAAAAATAGAAGAGACCAACAATGATCATAGGAATGGGTAATGATATTGAATGAATAATAAAAATTTTCCCAACAAAGAAAAAGCCCAGATGTCGTTACCGCTGAATACTACCAAGCTTTAAAATATGATTAACATAATTTTTCTCAAACTTTCTCAAAAAATTAAGGAGAAGATAATACTTCCAAACTCATGCTAGAAGACTGCATTACTCTGATGCCAAAAACAGACAAGGCACAGCAACAACAACAAAAAACTGCAGACCAATATTCCTGATGAACATAGATGCAAAAATCCTCAACAAAATACTAGCAAATTGAATCCAAGAACACATCAAAAATATACTACATTATGATCCTATAGGATTTGTCACAGGAATTAAAATATAGTTTGACATAGTGCAAATCAATAAATGAGATATATCAACAAAAGGAAGAACACAAATCATATAATTATCTCAATAGATGCAAAACCCACTTGATAAAATTAACTCTTCATGATAAAACTCTCAACAAATTAGGCATAGAACAAACATATCTCAACATTATAAAAACCATATATGACAAACACACAGCTAACATTATACTGAATGAGAAAAAACTAAAAAGAGAAACACGACAATGATGCCAACTTTTACCATTCATATTCAGCATAGTACTAGAAGTCCTAGCCAGAGCCAACAAGCAAGAGAAAGAAATGGAAGTATCATACTGGAAGAGAAAGAAAAATTATCCTTCTTGCGAATAACATCATATTTGAGAAAAACATAGACTACACCACAAAAAAAATCTTGAAACTAAAAAGTAAAATTGCAGGATACAAAATCAATATACAAAAAATTCTAGTTCTTCTATACCAATAATAAAGTAGCTGAGGGAAATCAAGAAAGCAATATCATTTACAATAACTAAAAAACATATAAAATACCTGGTAATAAATTTAGTCAAGGAGGTGAAAGCCCTCTTCAAGGAAATCTACAAAACCCTGATGAAAGAAATTAAAGGACACATATAAATAGAAAGATGTTTCTTGCTTATGGACTGAAATAATTAATATCATTTAAATGACCATACAACCCAAAGCAATCTATAGATTCAATGCAACTCTTTCAAAATTCCAATGACATTCTTCACAGAGATAAATAGAAAAAAACTATCCTGAAACTCCTATGAAACCCCCAAAAAAGCCAAGTAGCCAAAGTAACACTCAGCAAAAAGAACAAAGTTGGAGCAGGACAAAACCAAACTTCAAAATGTACTACAAAGATAGAGTAACCAAAATAGCATGGTATTGTAATAAAAACAAACACAAAAACTAGTGGAGTATTTATACTGGTTTATAGATAACCCAGAAATAAATCCATATATTTAAAGCCAACTGTTTTCAACAAATTTGCAAAGAGCTTAAGTTTGGAATAGGACACCCTGTTGAATAAATAGTACTGGGGAAACTGGGTATCTACATGCAGAGGGATGAAAACAGTTCCCTACCTCTCACCGAATACAAAAATCAACTTAAAATGGATTAAACACTGTAATGTAAAATCCAGAACTATAAAATTACAAGACAGTATCATAGGGTAAATACCTCAAAACATTAAGCTAGAGACTTTATGGCTAAGACCTCAAAATCACAGGCAACAGAAACAGAAATAGACAAATGAGGCCATTTTAAAATGTATACAAAGTTTCTTCACAGCAAAGGAAAGAACAGAGTAATGATAAAACTTGTAGGATGGGAGAAAACATTTGCAAACTATTCATCTGACAAGGGACTAATATTCAGAATATAGAAGGAAGTTAATAACAACAAAATAATAATAAGTTTAAAGTGAGCAAATAATATGAGTAGACGTTTCTCAAAAGAAGGCATACAAATGGCCAGTAAGTATATGGAAAAAAAGCTCAATATCAGTAATCGTCAGGGAAATGCAAGTCAAAACCACAATTAGATGTAATTTTACCCCAGTTAAAATGTCTCTTATCAAAAAGACAAAAATAAATGCTGGCAATGATGTAGAAAAAAGATAACTCTTGTATACTGTTGGTAGGAATGTAAAGTAGTAGAGCCTTTATGGAAAACAGTATATAGGTTTCTCAAAAAACTAAAAATGTAATTATCATGTGGTCCAGCAATCTCACTACTGTATATTTATCTAAAGGAAATCAAATCAGTATATTCACAATAGCTAAGGTATGGAATCAACTAAAAGTCTGTCAATGCATGAATGGATAAATAAAATGTGGTATATATACACAATGAAATATTATTCAGACATAATAAAGAATGAAATTTTGCCATTTGCAGCAACATGGGTGGAACTAGAAGTCCTTATGTTAAGTGAAATAAGCCAAGCACAGAAAGAAAATATTGTATGTTCTCACTCATATGTGAAAGCTAGAAAAAATGATCTCATGGAGGTAGAAAATAGAAGGATACTTACCAGAGGCTGAGACTGCTGGAGGTAGGAAGGTGAAGCGAGGTTTGTCAATGGCTACACACATACAGTCAGACAGAAGGAATAAGTTCTAGTGTTCAATAGCACAGTAGAGGCACTATAATTACCAACAATATATGGTATGTTTCAAAATAGTAAGTAGAGAAGGTTTGAAATCTTCCCAACACTAAGAAGTAATAAATGTTTGTAGTGTGGAATCCTAAATACTGTGATTTGAGTATTACACATGGTATTCATGTTTCAAAATATCACATGCACCTCATAAATAAATTTTTATGCATCAATAAAAATTGTTTAGAAAAGAATATCTTTAACTGGCAGTTTTTATAAATGCAGTATTGTCTATTAGGGCCTTTGAGTTCTTCAAAGATGTTCAATTTATTACAATTTGTAATCAAACTATCTATTAATATAAAACAGTTATCTTGAAATGTATTGCTATTTTATTTTCTTTCCAGATTTTCTTCTTTTATAAGAAATTTGATTGAAACATTTTAATAAGTGTCATATTTTCAGTATCATATCAGTGGTATGAGTGCATGGTTGTGTGTATAGGACTAAAGGTGGACAGGGTTAGACTAGGATGGTGATTTATTGGTAATAGATTATATAGGAAAACATGATTCATGTAATACAATAGGAAAGAAAACCAATATGTCAAAATAGTGACTAACATATATAAGTTGGGTTATTGAATGGGGTTTGGGAAAATCTAATAAGTTTCATTTTGTTCCTTATGAACTGTAGGCAAAGACACCCTATCAGCATAGGAATAGTCTAGTCAATGAAAACATTGATTGAACAGTCATTTAGACTAGAACTTGAATGCAGATGTGGAATTACAGATTCATTTTTAAAAATTGAGAGAAAGAGAATACAAATAAATATTTAAAGAATTAGAATTCTTGAAATGTCATAGGAAAGCCATGCACATTTAAAAAGAAAGAGCATAAAGAATCAGGCTTTTTAAAAAAACCCTTCAGATTATTAGAGAAGAAAAACAGAAACAGTGATATGGAAGTCATTGGATAAATAGGAAAATAGCTTAAATAATGTATTGCTAGAAGTGAAATAGAATTCGGATATTTTCTTTAGTAATGCCTCTCTATTTTCTTTCTTTTTTTTAAATCTTGTGGGTTTTTTTTTTTTTAATAAGGCTATAAAGAAATGAATAGAGAGTTTGTCCTTTATTCTTCCCTTCCTCCCTCCCTCTCCCTTTCTCTCCCTTCCTCTCTCTCTCTCTCTCTCTCTCTCTCTCTCTCTCTCTGATGGTATTATCCTCTTTCCATTTGTGCCATGTTTCTTACAACTTCTTTTCTCATGGTGCTTTTGATTTGCATCTCCCTGGTGGTTAGTGATGTTGAGCATTTTATCATATACCAGTTTGCCATTTATATGTCTTCTTTTGAGGAATGTCTATTTAGATTCTTTGCTCATTTTTAATGGGATTATTAGTTTTTTGACTGTTGATTTTGTTGAGTTTCTTATATATTCTGATTATTAATCATCTTTTGAATGGATAGTCTGTAAGTATTTTCTCTCTTTCAACAGGTTGCCTTTTTATTTTTGATTGTTCCCTTTGCTGTGCGGAAACTTTTTACCTTGATATAATACTGTTTGTCTGTTTTTATATTGGTTGCCTGTGCACTTGGAGTTTTACCCAGTCAAATTTTTGCCCAGACCAATGACCTAAAACATTTCCCCAATGTTTTCTTTGAGTAGTTTTATAAGTTTGGTCTTACATTTAAGTCTTAAATCTATTTTAAGTCGATGTCTGTATGTGATGAGAGATAGAGGTATACATTTATTCTTCTGCATACAGCTATCCAGTTTTCCCAGCACCATTTGTTGAAGATGGTGCCCTTCCCCCAGTGTACATTGTTGCAGACAGGCTTAGCCAATCACCTTATTGTCTCTTACAGCACTACTTCACATCAAGATTCCTACATTTGAATCTCTGGTCCTGGCCAGGACTTTTGTTTTCAGCTATCTAAACACTTTTAATTAATTCATTGCCATCTATCTCATGCACCATTCCTAATGTTTCTATACCTCACTGACCTTATTATGTTTTCAAACTCTCATAACATTGTATTTATTTTTTAAATTTAGGAATTGCTTGGAAACTTTCTTGTGTGCTTTCATGTATATATAAATATGTATGTATATATGTATACACATATATAGAAATATAGAAATATGTATGTGTATGTGTGTATATGGATATAGAGTTGATCTTCTTGGTCTATGTATATGTATACTTGGGTGCACATGGACATACAGATGAAAGTAATAATCACTGGGGACTCCAAAATGGGGGTGGTTGAGCAGGGTGCAGGTTGAGAAATTACCTACTAGGTACAATTTCCAATATTTGGTGATGATACACTAGAAACCCAACCCCCACCATTACATATATAATACCCATGTACCAAAAAGTACATGTACCCCCCAATGTAAAATAAAAGTTAAAAAGGAAGTGTCATTTATATATTTACCAAAATGTATGACTTAAATAAATGAATTAAAATTATTTTTACTTGTCCAAATTTACTCGATCAATATAAACAAAGCATTATTTTTTTTTTTAAATTTATGTCCATTGAGTCGATTAATTCACTGGGTAAAAATGTCTTGGTTACCATTCACAACCTTCCATTCAAATGGCTTCTTGGCCACCACTAAAAGGGAGAAAGACTGAGACTCAAATTAAGAAAGAATTCATATTCTGATAAAGCTTTTCCTATTTTATATGATATTTTGATGCACTTTAAAAGAGTGAATCTCAAGCCTACTCTAAAGTGGTTAATTTTAAAGATGGATATCTGAAGCCAGCTCTCAAATAGAATTATGGCAATGAAATAATAAGGCAATTATACATTGGCTGTGTGCATATGTCTACATGCTCTTCACAAAAGTGTTTCTTCTAGAAAAATAGGCACTTAATGGAATTCTTAGCTTAGTCCACAATAACTTCATTGACAGAGTGGAGCTGTTAGAAAGACATAAGCATAGCCATTATAAGAAGCTGATGATTAATACCAACTTCTGATGAATACATAGTAGCTATTTATTGTGGTGCTAGCAGATGATTACATACTAAGCATATTGTAGAATGCTTCAGTATAAATTAGATGAATGGTTTTCTTGTTAAGAATTTTAAAGGGCAAATAACATTGACTATACTTATATAGCTAGAGGCCAATAAAACAGATATTTTTTGTTATTCAAACCAAAAGCTAAAAAGATATTTTAAATGCACTGCATTTTTAGATGAACGTGCAAATTTGGGGTCGAATCTCCTTTCATTAAGGCACCAGTATACATAACTTTTATAGCATGATATATTTCTGTCATAAACAACAGAACTCACAAAATCTCTATATACATATTTAATAGGTCAGGCATGTGCTATACAAACCTACAAAATACCTTTCCGTTTTCATTATTTAAGTGATAGTCTTTTCTTATCCTCCAAGGAAATGTTCCTTAATATAAACTTACAACAAACCAGTCTGGCCGATGTGGTGAAATCCCGTCTCTACTAAAAATACACATGCAGGCGTGATGGTGCACGCTTGTAATCCCAGCTACTTTGGAAGCTGAGGCACGAGAATCACTTGAACACTGGAGGCAGAGGTTGCAGTGAGCCAAGATCGCACTACTGCCCTCCAGTCTGGGTGACAGAGTGAGACTCTGTCCCAGAAATAAAAAACAAACAAACAAAAAAAACTTATAACATAAATGGAGTGATGTATGCAACCAAAAGCATTGATGTTTCCTTATAGGCAAAATAATAGAAATGTTTTTCATTTGTTTTGACAACTAAAGGCAAATGCTTTACAGACACTTTCTTTGTAAAGAGAAAAATAAAAACGTTGAAAGATTTGATTAAAATGTATTAACTCAACCTAATAACAAATTATTGTTAACATTTATATGCCCTGCATATTCTTTTGATTATAAAATCTTTACCATTTTGAAGGATTTTAACGTGCTTTAAAATTCTCTTAAGGAAATCTTACTAGTAAAACTTCACAGGAAAAGCACACATTAATCCACAGATTCGGCCCTATGAAAAACTATGACATACACTAAAAAAAAAAAAAAAAAAAAGGATAATTTTTTTTTTAAATCAGCCTTCGCTGCCTTCCTATCTCCCATTTATTTTCCCATTTTTCACACATAGAGTACAATTTTTTTAAGATCAATTCCCTATTGTTAGGAAGGTCTGACATCCTAGCAGCCCTATTTGTAGCACTTCCACTGAGAATTGGCCTATTCTGAAGCACTTCAGGCTCTAGACCAATCTCTTCACATGAGGTCACTGAATCTGGTTCTAGGTTGTATAGATTGTCCCTTGAATCAGGCAGTCAGCGAAGAGGTCAATTATGGGCAGAAATCCATCCAAGCTTCCAGTGCCAAGTCAGTGGTGCCCTGTTTTCATCCTCCTTCTGTTTCCTACTTCTTGTTTTCTAAGTAATATCTCTCATACTTTTCTGAAGTTTAATTTCTATAAAGCAACCATGTTTTGTGATCCCTTAACAAGCTATGACCCTGCTGAAAGCAGCAGCATTTTAATAGCAACTTCTGAAAACTTACCTTAATAATCTGGAGAATCAAACCTACAAATAGTAAAATTTAAATAAAATTTTAGTTAAACTTTTAAGTAAACTACCATGGCCACTTTTATATAGCTGTGGATACTGTAGAGTTACTGGTTATAGGTTACTATTTTATTTAAACATATGTAGACATAGACTGAACATATATTATTTCATTTATTATGAAAGAAAATTACTAAACTCTTTATTTTAGCTTTAAGATAAAAGAAATAAAGGCCGGATGCTGTGGCTCACGCCCGTAATCCCAGCACTTTGGGAGGCTGAGGCAGGTGGATCACCTGAGGTCAGGAGTTTGAGACCAGCCCGGCCAACATGGCGAAACCCCCTCTGCACTAAAAACACAAACATTAGAAGGGTGTAGTAGTGCGTGCCTGTACTCCTAGCTACTCTAGAGGCTGAGGCAGGAGAATCACTTGAACCCGGGGGGTGGGGTGGGGAGGGGAGCGGAAGTTGCAGTGAGCTGAGATCATGCCACTGCACTCCAGCCTGGGCGACAGAGTGAAACTCTGTCTCAAAAAGAAAAAAAAAGGTGGGGTGAATAAAAGGAATAAAATCATGAAAAATTAAAATAACCTGAGATGTTTAAATTCTTCCTAGGAAAAAAAAATATATCTGTGTTAATAAAGCATAAAACATGACCATCCTAACTGCTTTCATGCTAATTATTTTTTTTTTCTGTTTCCTTAAACTAATAACCAATGTTTCCAAACATAGAGAGGAGAAACAATTCCTAAGTGAGGGGTCAAATTCCAGCAATATGTAGAAATGATACAGAAATTTTATTATGTTTACAAACCAAACAGAAAATTCATCTACTGCTTAATATTATTCTTACCAAATTGGATGGAACCTAATTGTTGTAACAGTAGGTACGCTGTGTACTTCTTTTCATTCTCACTAATGAACAATATTTAAATTGCTGAAATACCTCCTGTCATTTTCCTGTTTATTTCTAACCTACTTTTCCTCTTATTACCATTAGAACACATATTGTTTAATTGAGTCTACCTTACTGCTGGTTCACCTTTGCCTTATGATTTCCTTAGAAGGAGAAAACACTCTGTATTTTTGAACAGATGCTTCATTATGGGAGGTGAGTAGCTCAGTCACATTGCCATTTCACCTTTTTCCCCATGTCTGGCAGTTGTTGTGGGCTGTTAAACAGCTTTAATAGAAGATGAGACCAGCCTCTTGCTCTAAGGGCACGAAAACTTTTTTATTGGTCTCACTATCTTCATGGTTCGTTAAGTACAACATAGAGTCATTTTACTGCAGTTAGTGGACCCCAAAAGGACCTGACAGTTAAATGAAAGTTGTCAGTCTTCCTTCTGTTTTAGCTAGATTGGGTAATAAAAGGGCAGAACCTGGAAGTGAAAACCAAAACTGAGATCATGTGCCAAATAAAATAAATGTAATGAGTTCTTGCAAAATGCAGCAGAAGAAGGTAGGAGTATTTAACTGTCTAGACAAATAGAGGCCAGTGGTAATAAATCTATAATGAATGGCTTTAAGAAATACAACCAGCACTTTGGGAGGCCGAGACGGGCGGATCACGAGGTCAGGAGATCGAGACTATCCTGGCGAACACCGTGAAACCCCGTCTCTACTAAAAAAAACAAAAAACTAGCCGGGCGAGGTGGCGGGCACCTGTAGTCCCAGCTACTCGGGAGGCTGAGGCAGGAGAATGGCGTAAACCTGGGAGGCGGAGCTTGCAGTGAGCTGAGATCCGGCCACTGCACTCCAGCCCGGGCTACAGAGCGAGACTCCGTCTCAAAAAAAAAAAAAAAAAAAAAAAAAAGAAATACAACCGTGTTTTGCATAATAGATAAGTGGAAAGCTTATGGTCTAAAATTTACCAAGAAGAATTCTTATAAGATGCAATGGAAAAAAATAGCATTTAAGTAAAGAAATTGTTGAGAAATGGTTAACAATTGTAGTTTATTCTACATGAGAAATATAAGGAATTAGAAATTGTTGATATTTATCTATTCTTACTCAAAAGGAAAGAAGATGTGTACTTCCACTTGACTTTTCACTTTTTAAAGTAAAGTTCCAATGATTAATCATTGTTGTGCCCACAAATGAAGAAACTCAATTTTAATTAGGAAACATTTTCTTGCTTCTTTTAGTGTTTCTGAATAAAACATCAAAATTTGTTTTAAATTTTGTGCAAATTTTTTAATAAATGTTTTAAACTGTGCAAAAATTTTATAAAGAATGTATAAATGTCCATACATGATTCTTGTTCCTATATTCTAAAATTTAGGATATATTTTATACCACAGTTAAGAAAAGTCCTCTGAAGCCTCCCTCACCAAATTATAATTAATTATACAACTTGACCTTTGTTTTTTGAGAAGGATCCAGATTTTATAATTTACTGTGTAAGCTTTGAAGTTTGAAGTGGTTACTATCTAATATTTGCATTGCTGGAGGAAGAAAGGGGATGAGACAGAATTTACGGTAATGCATCTACAATTTTTTGGGGGGAAAACAAAACAGAAGAAAACCGAAACAAACCGGTTAGAGGGTTAGAAGATGAAGAAGGTAAAGGTAGTAAGTGATAATCAGGAAAGAAGTTTTGAATAAGATTTGTCAATATTTTTAGTTTTCAAGGTGGTCAAAATGATAAGGAGTTCTAAAAGGACATTTGATTATTAATGCCTTAAGATATACCTATAACCCATAAGAAAAGTCATAAAAACTAACAAAAGAGATCATATAACCTGTATATTTTGTTGGAATTCACAAAATGATAATTAAAAATACCAGTTTAGGGACGTCAGTTGGCATATAAAGAATTAATAGATGCCAAGAAAGAGTAATTAATTAATATTCAATATATCTAAGAGTTCTAAGATTTTCAGTGAATGTTAACAAAGTGTGCATAGCAATAGAAAAAAAATAAGTGAATGAAACAAAGCATAAAAGGTTTGAGGTCACGATGTAAATGTTACATTCAAATTTCTTATATAGTCAGAGAGCTGGAAAGACAAATATTATGAGTTATTTGAAAATAAGAGACATTTTTACAGGTAAAAATAAATTCTATACTCTGTTCTGAAGGAGTATATCTCCCCATTTATCATCTTCTGTAACTGAAATGCTGTGTAAATAATAAGAGCTACAAAATGACCTGGGTATTGGTAGGGTTAAAGGATAAAAATATAACACTTTATATACCTTTCAGGGAAGGAACTCATTGAAATGGGTAATTGTTATTCATATTTAAAAAGAAGAGAAGATACATTTTGGGCTATATCTACTTAAGCAGTTAAAGAAAACATAAATTATTAAAACATTAAAAATGCCATTAAATTGATGATAAGAAGTGTTAATTTGAGCTAGTTCAACCTTATAAATCACTTCCTGAAAAACATCTACAGTAAGAACTGCATCTTCAAACTAAATTATACAGATTCAGATGAAGCATAAAGGAAGACGTATGATTTGTCAGATAGATGTTAAGTGCCTATAAGAAAGCATGATGGTTTAAAAAATGTATCTCAGAGAAAATTGTTCATGGAATATCATAAGGTGGTTTGAGCTAATAACTTCTGTAAAGGCTTTACAGTTGTATCTATATTTTGTAGTGACTTTAAATTTTATGTCCTCAACCTACCCTAGTATAGACTGTATGTGTGTGTGTGTGTGTATATATATATATACACACAAAATATCTTCTGTAAAAATAAAAATTATGTATATACATGCCTTGCTGGAGTTATGTCAAGAAATTTTTTAATAAGTTATTTCTTAGATAAGTTTTTAAGTTTACAGCAAAATGCCAAGAATTTTTAAGGAGCAGATTTGCAACTTATAAACAGTCAGTAATATGTAATCACGGCTGGGTTATTTTTGTGTTTCTGTGGGAAAGAAATAAACAGATATATAAATCTAACTCATGCAATTTCTAAAATGAATCAAAATAATTTTACAAATGATATCAAGGGAAGGAATACAATTTTGTGATTAAAGTATCATACTTTAAATAAATTTCAATCTGTTATGAGATTTTTTAATTATCATTTTATTAAGACTTTCTCAAGTTTCAAGAAAAACTTAGCCAGGTGCGATTTCCCTTTCAATATTTTGCTCTCACCTGTAAAACTTGAGTGGTTGCGTTTTGGGAAAGTCTGGAGCAAAAGAGAATGGGAAAGGTTCTTCTCCGACCAACTCCAAGCATTGTTATTGCCTAGGAGAAGAAAAAATAAATCAAAGAGAACTAGCATTTTTTGAATCTCTTTATGTTTGCATTATTCTTCAAGCTCAAAAAATCACTAAGCCATTAAAAATCTGACGATAACCCCCAACTCCTCATTAAAGTTGTTTTTGTTAAAATCACTATGATTCTACTTGCTGCTAAAACCTGGGTGCACTACAGAGTGTTTGTCGTATTCAGAGTATCAAAATGATTTAAATTTTAATCTCCCCCTTTTATACTATTTATTTATAAATGTTGTTTATTGCTCCTAAAATTCTTGATTCCTCTGTTTTCATAGCACTACATGCTCCTGTTATACTTTCCTAAATACCAGACTTTACATGTTTTGCAGATTCTTTCCCCTCTTCCCACCTCATAAAATATACTAAATCCCAATCATCATTTATCTTCTGAATGAATATATTTCAATACAGAGACGAGGTTACATTCCCAGACATCTAAACCTGTTTCCAGCTTCACATGACACATGGAAACTAAAAATTACTCTAAATTTTCTTCCTCAATACTTTGCATCTCCCTATCTTTCCTTCTCAGGAAATGTCACCATCAATCATCCAGTAGTTTCTGTGAATCTTGGCAATAATCCCTTCACCCTATTTTTCCATTTTCAATTTGTCTATGGGCCTTACACTGTAGCATACACACCCTTAATATATGTCAAATCAATGATTTTACTTCCTTCTGTTTCCCCTTATTCCAAATGGTCATCTTCTCTAATCTTTATCATTGTAATACCTTTTCAGTTGGTCTCTACTTCCACTCTGGCCTTCTCCAATCCACTCACCATGTATTAGTCAGAATGAGATTCATTCACAAATGAAATCACATCATGCTACTCCTAAAAGTGAAAAGAAAATAAGTAAGAGGCATAGGGAGAATAAATGGAAAAATCAGTACACCATATATTTGCTTTTATTTCTGCTTGCACACTTGCCAATATTTTCCTCCCAACCTACTCTCCTTCCTTCAAAATCTTGCTCTACACAGGAAATAACAATCAATATATGCTAACATTTTGGCTTTTTTCCTGAAGCTTTGAGGCGCTTTGTCTGCCTTTGAAGCAATTCCAATTTATATTCCAAATGTTTTGCTAAAAAATAAAAGAGATATTCAGTGTCCCAATCAGCTATATCTGTTTCCTCATTGTCTTCCGCTGAGGAATGTGGAAGGAATGTACTTAGCAGTACATTGGACTGCTAAGCCAATGCCACAAACACTATATTTAGTTATGGCAATAACTAAGGTCAAAATTCAATTTTTATATTAGTAAGAATAACACTAATGTTTGTAACAAATAAACTAAAAACAGATAATGACTGAAATCATATAAAAGTTTATTTCTCAATGACATAAAAGTCAATGGAGGGAGTTCCTAGTATGTGAGGATTTCATCTACCAGCTGCTTCAGGGACTCAGATCTTTCTTTCATTTTTTGAGGATTGTTCATCCTCTGAGAAGTTATAATCTGAACCAGATTGCACAACAAGAAATATATATAGCATCACATCTAATTACCAGCCTTGGGCTAGAAAAGTTACACATGATTTCAACTCACACTCCACTGGAGGAAACTCAGCCCCATGTTCCCAACTACTACAAGTGTGTCTTGAATTTGTACAGTCACTCAGTGCCAAATGAATGGAGGGGATAAAAAAGAATAAGTAAAGGTGTTTGTTTGTTTGTTTTTTGAGATAGAGTCTAGCTCTGTCGTCCAGGCTGGACTGCAGTGGTACAATCTAGGCTCACTGCAACCTCCACCTACCAGGTTCAAGCAATTCTCCTGGTTCCGCCTCCTGGGTAGCTGGGATTACAGGTGTGCGCCACCACACCTGGCTAATTTTTTTAACTTTTAGTAGAGACGGGGTTTCACCATGTTGGCCAGGCTGGTCTTGAACTCCTGGCCATAAGTGATCCCTCTGCCTCGAATAAGTGAAGTTTTTGTTTGAAAAGGCTAGTAATTATGTAAACAATGAAAGTATAATGTAATTTCTAAAAGTTAAAAATGCAATTTTATAATTAATTTTTAATATAGGGAAGACATCCTGCCAGGGGGATTAATATAACAACAAAAATCATCAAGAAAGAAGAAAAAGTAAAACATGAGAAGATGGGAAAAATATAAAGCATGAAAAGATATATTAAATCTTAATATATCAGTAGTTACAGTAAATCTAATTGTACAAAATTTTCCAATTAAAAGACAAGTTTATATGACTGGATAAACATAAATACACAACACATAGACACACACACAGACACACACACACACACACAACCCAATCAAATTATAAGCTGTTAGGAGCAATCACACCTAAAACCTAAAGATACAGAAAAGTTGAAAACAAAACAAGATAAAAGTAATATGAAACTGAAATAGCAAAAGAGAGCTGTCATATCTATTTTAATATTTAAAAAAGAATATTATATTGAAAGCATATTTACAAATAGGAAATTTGAGGGATAAATGCATAATCTATGCTTTTCAATTTAAATTTATAACCAGGCAAAAATATTTAAAACTATAAATAATATTTTAATAGTATTATACAGGCTTTAATTGAAGGACATTTTTGAAATAATGTACTCCACAGGTGAAGAATGCCCATTAGTTAAAGTCCATATAGATCATTTAAAAAGGGATATATACTGGAACAAAAGATAATCTCAAATAATTTCAAAAGATTTAAATTATACATATTCTCAGATATGATTACATATTTGATATATAAATATTAAAATATAACTAGAAAATTTTCATGTATTTGGAAATTTTTATTTTGAGATGAAGTTCTCAATAATTCATGGAGCATTAAAACAATCATAAAGGGAATTAGAAAATACTGTATACTTAGTTATAACAAAGATATGTGAATACATTTTTAAGCTGTATTCAAGGTAATTTTTAGCCTTGAATGAAATAATTAAAAAATAAGCCTGAAAACTTAATGAGATAAGCATTAATTTTCTAAAGTAATAATAAAAGAAGAAAAAGCAACATGATCCTCCAAAAATAATCTAATAAAATAATAACATTATTCATAAAATTATGTTTAAGAGGGAAATTTATCAAATACAAAAAAATGTACTAAAGCCATTCAGCCGCAAATAGTTAGACTTGAAAAGATAAAGAGTTGATAAACTTATGGCAAGACCAATAATAATAAAGGGAAAATGAACAAATAATCAATATTTGAAGTTACAAAAGTAAATACTCCACAAATAACACAAAATAAAAAGAAAACTATGTATAAATTTATGCCAATAAATTAGAAACATCTTTCTAATTTTATTTAAATTGATAATATTTTAATTGAAATAAATATTATTGCAATAAGTCTACCAAAATTGACACAAGAAGAAATGTAAAATACAAATAATCCAATTACTATCAACCAGGAATAAAGATTAGAATATAAAAAAAGTTATTAGTCTAATAAAAGGTGACTATGGAAAGCCTACAACAAACATCTCAATGTGGAAATACAGAATATATTTTCTTTAAAATAGAGAACAATACAAATGTATCCTTTGACCTATCTCATAAAATAACATAAGAGAATGTTAAAAGGATTAGAAATGAAGAAACTAAATTGTCAATATGTACAGATAATATGATTGTGAACATAAAAAATTAATGTACAGGATCCAGGCATGGTGGTGGCTCACGCCTATAATTCCAACCCTTTGGGAGGCAGAGGTGGGAGGATTACTTGAACCCAAGAGTTTGAGACCAGCTCTGACAACCTAGCAAGACCCCATCTTTACAAAAAAATTAAGAAAAACAAATTAACTGGGCATGGTGGCACTCACCTGTAATCCCAGCTACTTGGGAGGCGGAGGCAGTAGAATCTCTTGAGAGTAGGTGTTGGAGGCTGTAGTGAGCAATGATTGTGCCACTAAACTCCTGTCTGGGCAACAGAGAGAAACACTGTCTTGAAAGAAAAAAAAAGGAAAAGAAGAAAAGAGAAGAGGAGAGGAGAGGAGCGGAGCGGAGAGGAGAGGAGAGGAGAGGAGAGGAGGGGAAGGGAGGAGAGGGCAGGAAAGGGGAGGGGAGGGGAGAGGAGGAGAGGAGAGAAGAAGAGAAGAGGAAGGGAAGGGAAGAAGGAAGGAAGGGAGAGAGAAAGAAAAAGAAAGAAAGGAAAAGAAAGAAAGAAAGAAAGAAAGAAAGAAAGAAAGAAAGAAAGAAAGAAAGAAAGAAAGAAAGAAAGAAAGAAAGAAAGGAAGGAAGGAAGGAAGGAAGGAAGGAAGGAAGGAAGGAAGGAAGGAAGGAAGGAAGGAAGGAAGGAAGGAGAAAGAAAGAAAAGAAAGAAAGAAAAAGAAAGAAAGAAAGAGAAAGAAAGAAAAGAGAAAGGAAAGGGAAAGGGAAAGGGAAAAAAGGAAAGAGAAAACAGGAAGGAAAAGACCATTCGTGTACAAATTATTACAATTAATGAGATAATTGAGAGAGGCTGGCACAATATTGGAAACTAATATAAAAATCACTTGCATTTCTTTACATTAGTAACAATCAAAATTAATATCTTCAAAAAGTAATTCATAATAGCTGTTGAATATTAGATACTTAGAAATAAATCTAATAAAATCTGCCCAAGATATTTTTGTAAAAACAATCAAACTATAAATCATAATCATTTGAATGCCTGCTTCAAGTGATTCCATAGGTTGACATTGCTCTCAAGCACGACACCAATTCCTGTTGCCCCTTAATATGTCTGTCATACCCATCTATCCTGTTTCTCATTGAATTATTTCTCTTAATCACTTTACTCCAGTGACACTAATACTTTTTAATTCTTTATTATGTCAGGCATATTTCTTCATTTGAACCTTCACACATATGGCATTTACTCTGCCTAAAATACTGTCCCTTTCCATGGGTGCCACATTTATTCTTTTACATATCAGTTAAAATGTCATTTCATTAAGATTTCATTTCTGATTTCCCTTTCTAAAACAGGTAACCTCCCATTATATTTGTTCTATCCTGTACCTGTTTATTTTTCTGCATAGCATTATATCAGAGCTCACACTGCTTATTTATTTATTTATTTATGGCTACATCTCTATGACAACATAATTTTCATGAAAGGAGGCTCAATGTTTTATTCATTGCTATCTACCCAATCCTTAGAATGGTTTCTGAAGCCTAGTAACTCTTCAGTAAATACATGTTGAAAAAATATATATGAGAATAAAGAATGATATGCCCTGGGTTTATAAGACCTTTGTAAACAACAATAGAAATACAGTATTTTTTTTTTTTCTATTTAGACATTTTTTCTTCTACAGATACTTTCCTTAGAAATGCAAGATTTACTAATCCCTGGATCTTTTGGGCAATGTCATCAAATTCCTAAAACAAACAAACAAACACACCTAAACTTATCTCTAATTCTAACCAGATACCTACTCTTACATTTGTTTATGTTTTTCAGAGTATTTCAAGTCATCTTACTTGTCTTCACGAAAACAACATTTATGCAAATCCACTTTCTAAAACTGCAGCCAGATAAAATTTTTAAATGACTAGTTTGGATATGTTACTTCTATGCAACAAACTTCCTCCCTCTGATTCCATTAGCGTTTCTTGTGGTATAGTAAATTCAATCCTCTGGACCATGGCTTACAATGCCCTGCATGGTATAGTTCTTGCTCAACTGTCCAGCTTCACCTCTCTGCACTCTTCTGCATAAACCTCCCAACACCCTGAACTGTTTGAATTTCTGAAAACCACAGTGTTCTTTGTGATTACCATGCTTTTGCAAATGTTATTCCCATTACTGGGACATTTCTCTCCTTCTATACTTCTTACATAGCTAAATTCCACTTATTTTCCAGATTTCTCCTTACAGATCTTTTCCTTCAGAAAGCATTCTCTGAATCTCCAAAACCTGATTAGGACATCCATCTATTAATTGTCTTTTCATTGCACTTGCCATATTTTAGTTGTCTTTTACTTGCCTATATCCACCACTACGTTATAGCCATTGGATCTTATTGCGATATTCTCAGAGTTTAGCTTAGAGCTTGGTTCATATAGTAGACAATAGTTTTCCAGAAGGAGGAAAGAAGGGAGGAAGAAAGGAAGGGAAGGAGGAGGAAAGGAAGGAAGAAAAGAAGGATGGAACAGAGGAATGAGAAAAAAGAAAGAGACATGGAGGGAGGAAGGAGAGGAGTGAGGGAAGGAGGCAGGAAGGTAGCCAGGGAGGGAGAGAGGAAGACACAAAAAAGGAAAGGAAGAAACATGCTAGGAATGCATTAAGGCAGTAGTTGACAAAATTTCTCTAAATATTTAGAGTAAATATTGTCGATTTGGTGGGCCACAAGATCTCTGTCCCAACTATTCAACCCTGCCATTATGGCACAAAAGTATGTCATGTTCCTATAAAACTGTATTTACAAAAATATGTAGCAGGATGGATTTGGCCTGAGAGCCCTGGTTTACATTAGGGGCTTTATTTACAATGTTTTAATTAATTCTAGCAATAGCTTTTTGAAAACAATGAATTCAAGAAGAGAATGTAATTTGTCCAAAGCCACAGCCACTCAGTGATGAAGTCCTAGGTTACCTTACTGCCATAGAGAAGAAAGTAGAGAAAATGAGAGTCAGAGTACAATGGAATATCTACTTTTGTTATATCTTTGTTACAAATTAGAAAGCTTCAGGATAACAAGATTTGCTCCAGTTCCTATAGATAGTACTTAAACTTAGTTTCTATTGACTGAAGATCTCAAGTTCTTGTTGGCACATGCAGATTTTATTGAGTTAAAATCTATTATTCCTGAATTTTCTGCTATTTTAAAAACTGTGGATCTGAAGAAGCTTTCATAACAATTCAAAAATTCAGCTTATCTCCTATTGTTCTTCTTTTGGTTCTTTCAATAGAAAATACCAAATAAATTAATAATTTAATGATTACAGGAAACTAGGTTACCAATAAATATTGCTTAACTTGAATATTTTTGCAAAATATAGCCATATTACCTAGCATTCAGGAAGACAAACAAGCAAAAAGCAAGAACATACATTTTATCACTCATGCATAGGTACGGAGATTTTATATTTGTGAGGACAGAATCTAGAGGAAGAGTATACATTTTTAATTGGAATTATGTGTCCATGCCAGTGAATAAAAAAAGTATGGATAGGCACTGAATAATAAAGCTAAACAGTATCAAAATAGAATTTGTGCTAAACTTATTGCTATAAATTTTACTCAATGTCTTTCAGGTTCTACTGACATGACACCCATCAATTTGTAAAAGTGAAAAGGTGTTGAAATCAATAGCTTAGTAATCCAATATAATGAACAAGTACTCTAGGAACTTGTAAGGACCTGGATGTGTTGAACTTGAGTCATCAAACTTTTAAAAGTCTTAGGACTGAATCTTCCCATTACTATATTTAGGACTTTGGACAATTAATTTACTCTAAATTTTGTTTTCCTAATCTATGAAAAAGGAACAGTTACAGGTTGTGAAGTTCAAATGCTGTTAGAATAGCAATATCAGCTGAATCCACTAATTCCATCATTTTCTAGGTATATTAAAGAAGCTAAATTTTTTATGTTTGTCCATCAGTTTGATTTTGGCTAAAGACCATAGTACATTAATTACTAATGATTTAAGCTGACTGGCAGGTGATAACAAAATTTCACATCCTGTGCTGAAGTCTTTGGAGCAAAGCTTTATAAACAGAATCAATAGCTTTATCAGTAAAAAAAAAAATGAGATATTGGCATATGAACATAACACTACTACCAAGTTGGCTGGGAGGTGGAGAGGATAAATCTTCACATGAATCAGAATATAGTTGAGGATAGAGACACTACATTATACTATTTTTGCAACTAATGGGAAAAGCTGGATTAAGAGTAAAGCCTGTGGTCAGGAGAAAGAGCAATGTTAATGATGAACTACAGCAATGTTATATTAATAGAAGTAATGGGCTATGTAGACTGACCTAACCAGTCACAGATAATTGAATAAATATATTCATATATTATACATGTATAATATATAGCCAAATATTTAAGTGCAATGAAATTTTACCATATACTCATATAAGTGAGACCTTGATTTCACATTTGCTAGATAATACAGTGTAAAATGCAACCTAGTTCAAAGAGATTTGTTTGTAATCTTGGCATTGCTATTAGTTATATGGTTTTATTTATATGGATAATTGTGATTAAGTGCAAGTACTTTGTCTTGAGCACTGTTAACTAAGAAATTTGAACTATAATATTCATATAGTTGTGTGTTTAATCAATGCTAAAAGCCTTGTTAAACACTTGACATGCATTATCTCCTTTTACTTATTAAAACAACTGGTATCACATATATGCCTCTTTATTGTTGAACTAACTGAGGGTTATGGAGCTAAATTTCGCTGCCTGATGCCACGCTGCTAGTGTTAAAGCACAGGCATTCTGATTGCCAACCCCAAACTCTTAACCATCATACTATATTGGTTTAAGGGGCTCATTATTTCAGACATGCTGCCACTTTAACCATTTTTGTATTCCATGAGAATTTCTGTGGCTACTATCCTAGTTAGGCAGACAAAAGAAAAAAAGTTTCTGATAAAACAATTCAGCAAGCCCCTCTAGGCTCATATTAATGAGCCACATCAGGTGAGACTTTTACACTAGGTAGCATAGGTGGCTGCAACTGAGATTTGATCCTCTATCTGGCAAAATATTACATAATTTAAATATGTCTTGAAGAGGCCTTTTAAAGGTGAGTTATTCACCGAGAGAACATTCTTTTTTTTTTTCTTACTATTCCTTTTTTAGCAAGCTGTCACACTCAACTTCACCATTCCTCCAAAACATGAAACTAAGCCCTTTTGAGCAATTTCAAACATTTCCACAAATGAATAGGCATAGCAATGTGTCATGAAATCTTGCCAATGTACAATGCCTACATTTTTTCTCACAATAATATATTCCTTTATTTAAAAGCTATTTTATTACTTCTTTACAATTTTCAACATACATTTCTCTTCCCATTATAAAAAGCAGTAATGTGAGGAGAAAGGTGTCAGCTGAAGCACAGATTGCAAGCGTTCCAATCTCCAGTGAACATAACAGACCATACTGATCACAACTTTGTATGGGGAAAATTCTTTGTAAAATTATTTTTTGCATGTGTTTAAATATTATTCACAATGGGAAAATCTTTTCTATAGAAATGCTTTAAAATAATATGGCTGGCTGTTACTGTGCAAATGTTTTCTTTAAAAAAACATAGCCTTTTATAATCACATATACTCTTCATCCTTTTCCATTTCAGTTCTGTCTTGGTAAAAATGAGCAAAATAGAAAATTCAGTTTAATTTTACCATTCATATTAGCAAGAGAACGATAGCAAGTGGCTTTGAACTGCTTCTCCATCTGGCATTTCAGTTACTGTTTAGATTAATAGGTACAAAAGGAGATGAAATTTTCTGGGCCAGAGTTTAATGGGGCTCAGCACTGCTCCTTTCAGAAAGGGCCCATTCACCTGTGGACAAAGCCGTCTGTCTGTTTCCATAGTCCTGACTAAAGTGACTGATCAGATGTGAGTCTGTTTCAAGATGCAGAAGAGAAGGACTTACATTCCAGTTAACTACACTGTCTTCGCCTGATACGAATTATGCCAGCTGAGATAATCAATAACTTATCAGGCTGCTGAGAGCCCATTAGCATGTGGTTAAAATGCTAGTGTTCACAGCAGTATTCTTCAATGCGGGAAGTGGCCCTTTGGTATAACACACTTCAATAGTTTAAGCTCAATAATAATAACTCTTGTTTAACAAGATATTAGATTGACTCTTATAAATTAGAAGATTGTTTTCATGATCTGTGTAATCTACTATATTAATAAATATAGAACTGAAGGCTCTTGGCACAATTCATTTCTCACTTCCACTTACAAGTGGGCTCTGAATATAAGGGATCAGGCTTACTCAATTAATCACTGCACTGAACAACATGTCTACCTGAAGAGAATGTAAAACCACTGCTATTGGAAAGTGTGATTTAAACCATAGGGCTAAGTTAAAGAGCTTTTAAAATGCAGACATGATTGTCCAGTAACAGCAAAACATAATTATGTGTTTTCCTTTATATTTGGAAAGTTTTTCCAGAGGAAAAAATCATTTAGAAGAGGATGGAAACTTACTGCTGTCACATTTTAACATGAACAAGAAAATGGCAAGAATAAACAAAAACAGTCCAGTTTGAAATGTTTAAGATCCAAAGATTTCCATTTGCATCCTCGAAGTGACAAAGACAAGGTTTTGCATCTGGTGTCTGTATACTAACTGAATTTTTCACTGTCTACTCCTTAAATGCAATTCTGATTGTGCAGCCTTAATAACAGCTAAGTGAATGAGCAGGATGCGATATTTCATGTACTATTCCCACTTCGGGATTGTCATATTGCATCTGCGGGATTAAATGTTTTAAGAAGTTGTCAAATTTAATTGGCGAGTTTGCACAGTTCTGGTTTACTGGATACATCACACACCAAGATCTTTTTCTTTTATCACTTTATGTTAACTCTATGATTTAAATATTGCCATCTGTGAACAAAGCCTACGGAATTAAGAAAACAGCTTTAGTAAATTAAAATCTTAACTGATGCATAATTTGAAGATTTTAACATTGTTTATTTGATGTTTGGTGTATTTATCTTTCTTTTCTTATGGCAGGTATCGTATCTTGTACATGTTCAGCACAGCAGAATGCCCTATAAACACTTCAATAGACTTAAAGACTAAAAAGAAAAAGAAAAAAAATTATAACATCAACAGCAGACACGCAATCCTTTTAAGAATAAGGGCAAATGCTTCAAATAAATGCTTCAAATGAAATCTAACTGTCTTCCCTACCTAGGAAACCTGCACAGTCTAAGACCTAACACTCCATCTCTCATTCCACTCCCTAAATTTTCTTGCACAGTCTCACACATCTCAGCCCTTCTGTTTTTCACATGTGTGGTTTGTCTTCAGATCTTGACTCAAATGACACATCCATGAAAGGCACAGAAGTTCTTTCCAAACATCATAAATTGGCCCCCTTCAGTTATTGTTAATCATCCCTCCAAAACGTTTTTCCTCAATGAATTATCAACAATAACAATATATTTAAAATGTTGTTTCTTTATACATTATATGTTTACCTACAAAATATGAGTTTCATAAGGACAGAGATCATGAGTTTTTATTTGCTTGGTTTGTTTTTATTTTTCTGACAGTGCAGATCCAGCATTTGGTAGAATGCTGGAGAGTAGTTGTGGAGGTAGTAGTGATAGAAGGAGGATGAAGGGACGAAATAATAAAATTATTTAAAAATAAAAATAATGCTTTTAATAGCTAAATAGTTCGAATGTTCTGAGCTCTCTATGAACCAGGCACTGTGCCAGAGGATTTTCATTATCTGATTTAGTTGTTAAAACAATTCTTGGAGGTAGATGCAACTATTACCTAAGGTTGGTAGAAAAGAATTTGAGGCTTAGGGAAGTTAAGCCACTTATGTAGGGTCACAAAATTAATCAAGTTGGTGCCACGATTCACACTTTGGCCGTCCAATATCCGAGCCCATGAGAAAGTAGTTGTTAAATAAATGAATGGTTGTTAAATGGATATGTGAATGAAGGAGAGAAGTAGAAAGGAAGGAAAGAAGGCAGGAAGGGAAAGAAAGAAGGAAAGAAAGACATGCTGCTTATACGAATGGATAACTTGGCAAACCATGTTTTTTTAATGAATTCAGACCAAATACCTAATGACTTGAATAATCTGTCTTTTTAAACTGTGAGTTCTGAGAATGAGGGATTGAAAGACTTGCCAAATAAGTCTCAGGTGAAAATAATACTCTTAACTGGTGCAGCTATTTTCACTTCCAATGACTATTATAAATTACTTCTAAGAATCAACATTGTGAATGAGGCTGCACAGTGCCTAACAATAGCACAACTGTACCTATTTCCCTATTGCCATGATAGGTGGAACATTTCCACCCAGCCTGGAGGAATGGAATGATAACAATAGCAATAATAATAATAATAATTGAATTAGTGTTTGTGTGTACCAGATTTGTACTGAGCATCTTTATTCTGCATAATCTTCTTTAACCCTCATGCTGTCCTAGGAGGTGAGACAGAATCACACAGCCCTCAGGGTCAATGGAACTTGAACCCAGGATTCAGATGCAGACATTTGATTCCAGATATGTAGATTTTGCAAAGTCACTCTCCAGGGGTCTTATATCATCTCTGTATAAAGTTGAAACAATGGAAATAGGGAGAGTTAAGAGGAATTATGAGGTTTATAGGTAGGCATTATACATTGGTTACCTCAATGAACCTTCACAATTTGCAATATTTCTATTTGACAAGTGAGGACAATGAAACTCATAGAAGCTGAGTAACTTGCTTAAGTTTATCCAGCTAGTAAATGGTAGGATCAGGATTTGATCCCAGGGTTGTGTGTCTCCAAAGCCTTTGGTCATTTTTTTTAAGTCATAATATTTCAAGGAGCTTATTGTATATTGTAGGCTTAAGAGAAAGGAGAAGCAGCATGTTCTCTCTATAGTCCCCAGTTGAATTATCTTAATGCTAATTCTGGTGTAACTCTGAAAAGCTAAAATGGCTTGATTTACTTCTCTCAAAATTGTTATTTTTTTAAGATAGGTGATATCTGTGAGTGCAATAGCTGTTATGGAATGACTATTCTGAAGAAGAGGCTCTTCTCTAGGAGTGGTACCCTGCATCTTAAAAGTGTATAACACAGTTTCCCTTTGAATTAGTTTATTCAAGAAAAGCATTATTTATTGTAACAACTATATATTTTCACACTGATAATAAATGATGTACCATTTGTAATAAGACTTTGGAAAGAGAGTAATGTATAAGCTCAAATGTGTAAATTTGGAAATTTGGCTAAAATCTAAAAAATCTCTTCTGTAGCTACAGTACTATGATATTATGGACTGAATATATTATGTCTAATCTAAATCATGAGTTATAATTTATTAAGCAGCTCATATTATATTCACTATAAAGTAATTAAATAGTTTGACCTTGAGCTATCATTCTTTGAGGATATTTAATAATGTAAAAAAATTACTTCCTGCTGCCAAGGATTAAAGAGAAAAAAAGAAAAATAATAATGTAAAAAAAAAAAGAGACAATGTCATGCGCTGACATACATGAGTCCTGTTAAAGCAAACTAAATATGGTCTGAGAAAGACTCCATACTTCTATATTTGAGTCCTTGTGGATGATCCATAAACTAGCTTAATAGGCAGAAAAAATTGAAAACTTAACTTAGTAGTGTGGACCTGTAACAATAGCTGAGTGCTGGCCCATCCCAGTGGCCATAGTTCAACCGCTCATCAATTGCTGAGTGTTCAGACTAGGTTCAAATAATACAGGTGCTGAGCTGTAACCAATCCAACTGTTCTACACCTCACTTCCAATTTCTGTATGTCATTTCTCTTTTTTTGTCTATAAATCTTCTTCCGCTATGTGGCTGCACTGGAGTCTCTGAGAATCTTCTGTGATTTGGGGGGTTGCCCAGTTCACAAATCATTCATTGCTCAATTAAAAGCCTTTAAATTTAATTCAGCTGAAGTTTCTATTTTATAATTATTTACCTAAAGATTGCCTCACAATCAAAAAAGGAGGGTGGGGGAGTGAAAAACACAATAAAATATGTGTTGTCTTTATTGCTGCGTAGCCTTAAGCTATCACTTATAATGAAGATTCTTAGAATTGTGCCCTGAACTGAAGAGAGAGTCTACCTATATTAGCCTGTTTTCACACTGCTGATAAAGACATACCCGAAACTGGGCAATTTACAAAAGAAAGGGGTTTATTGGATTTACAGTTCCACGTGGACTGGGAGACCTCACAGTCATGGTGGAAGGCAAGGAGGAGCAAGTCACATCTTACATGGATGACAGCAGGCAAAGAGAGCTTGTGCAGGGAAACTCCTGTTTTAAAAACTATTAGATCTCATTAAACTCATTCACTATCATGAGAACAGCACAGGAAAGACCAGCCCCCATAATTCAATCACCTCCCACTGAGTTCCTCCCATGACATGTGAAAATTGTGAGAATTACAATTCAAGATGAGATTTGTGTGGGGACACAGAGTCAAACTGCATCATTCCACCCCTGGCCCCTCCCAAATCTCAAGTCCTCACATTTCAAAGCCAATCATGCCTTCCCAACAGTCCCCCAAATTCTTAACTCATTGCACCATTAACTCAAAAGTCCACAGTCCAATGTCTCATCTGAAACAAGGCAAGTCCTTTCCACTTATGATCCTGTAAAATCTAAAACAAGTTAGTTACCTACTAGATACAATGGGGGTACTGGAATTGGGTAAATAGAGACAAAACAAAGGTCTAGAGGCCCCATTCAAGTTCAAAATCCAGAAGGACAGTCAAATCCTAAAGCTCCAAAATGATTTCCTTTGACTACATTTCTCACATCTGGATCACACTGATACAAGAGGTGGGTTGCCATGGTCTTGGGCATTTTCACTCCTGAGGCTCTGCAGGGTACAGCCCCCCTCTTGGCTGCTTTCAAGGGCTGCTGTTGAGTGTCTATGGCTTTTCTAGGTGCACAATGCTAGCTGTCAGTATATTTACCATTCTGGGGTCTGGAAGATGATGGCCTTCTTCTCACAGCTCCACTAGGGTATACCCCAGTAGGGACCCTGTGTGGGAGCTCTGACCCCACATTTCCCTTCTGCACTGCCTAGCAGAGATCCTCCATGAGAGCCCGCCCCTGTGGCAAACTTCTGCCTGGACATCCATGCATTTCCATACATCCTCTGAAATCTGGGTGTAGGTTCCCAAACCTCAATTCTTGAGTTCTGTGCAACCACAGTCTCAACACCACATGGAAGCTGCCAAGGTTTAGGGCTTGCACCCTCTGATGCCACAGCCTGAGCTCTATGTTAGACCCTTTCAACCATGGCTGGAGTGGCTGGGACACAGGGCATTAAATCCCTAGGCTGCACATAGCACAGGTATCCCGGGCCCAGTCCACAAAACCACTTTTTCCTCATAGGCCTCTGGGCCTGTGATGGGAAGGGCTGCCTAAAAGACCTCTGACATGGCCTGGAAACATTTTCTGCATTGTCTTGGGGATTGACATTTAGCTGCTCGTTACTTATGCAAATTTCTGCAGAGGGCTTGAATTTCTCCTCAGAAAATGGGATTTTCTTTTCTATCACATTGTCAGGACACAAATTTTCCAAATGTTTATGCTGTCTCGCCTTATAAAACTGAATGCCTTTAACAGCACCCAAGCCCCCTTTTGAATACTTTGCTGCTTAGAAATTTCTTCCACTAGATACCCTAAATTATCTCTCTCAAGTTCAAAGTTCCACAGATCTCTAGGGCAGGGGCAAAATGCCACCGGTCTCTTTGATAAAACATAACAAGAGTCCAGTTTGGTCCAGTTCCCATCAAGTTCCTCATCTCTGTCTGTTACCACTTCATCCCGGACCTTATTGTTCATATCACTATCAGTATTTTTGTCAAAGCCATTCAGCAAGTCTCTAGGAAATTCCCAACTTTCCCACATTTTCTTCTGAGCCCCCCAAATTGGTCCAACCTCTGCCTGTTACCTAGTTCCAAAGTCACTTTCACATTTTTGGGTATCTTTTCAGCCAGTGTCCCCCTCTACTGGTATCAATTCACTGTGTTATTCCATTTTCATGCTGCTGATAAAGACATACCCAAAATTGGGCAATTTACAAAAGAAAGAGGTTTATTGGACTTAACAGTTCCACATGGCCTGGGAAGCCTCACAATCATGGTGGAAGGCAAGGAGGAGCAAGTCACATCTTATGTGGATGGCAGCAGGCAAAGAGAGCTTGTGCAGAGAAAATTCCCATTCTTAAAACCATTGGATCTCATGAGTCCCATTCACTATTACAAGAACAGTGCAGGAAAGACATGCCCCCATAATTTAATCACCTCCCACCGGGTTCCTCCCATGACGTGGGAATTGTGGGAATTACAATTCAAGATGAGATTTGGGTGGGGACACAGCCAAACCACATCATTACCTAAGCCCATTTTAGTATGAAACAAAGAGGAAAAATTCTGATTCCTTTTATTAGTCAGTTATATAAATTTGGGTAACTTTTATTTTGTCACTGCACTTCCTCATCTACCAAATGGAACAATAGGATTACTTTCCAAATAGGACTGGTACATAATACCTGAAGCCAGAAATTTTCCCTGACCCCTTCACAGGCAGAAACTGGAGTGCATGGGCACTGACGGGCTGAACTACACTCACTCAAAACTGCTGGACTCAACCCTTCACAGGAGGGACCATGCAGGTAAGCGGGCGCAGAAGCCTAGGCGATCGCTTTTGGGTGCTGGCAGGAACAAATTGTGTACCAACCCCACAGCAGCATTTAGAGCATTGCCTGCAATCCCTGAAGCCCCAGAAGCAGTGTTACAGTCAGTGCTCTTTTAGCTTTGCCATCTGCAGATGGCTTAAGTGTTGACAGCTCAATGGAATGTTAGCGTGACAGCCTTTTGCACCTGCACCCAAGTTCTTGTCTGGTGTCTAGGAGGAATGAGGTCACATGAACAAATTGGAGATGGTAAATGCAGGGGCTTTTATTGTCAAAGAAAGTGGCTTTAGGAGTGAGAGGGAAGGGGAGCTGGAAAGGGGACGGAGCTGTGAGGTAATCTGAAGCTATGCCATTAAGCCATCCCTGTGAAGTCAAGCTACTTCTCTGTGACATCCAATTGTAGTCTTTAATGTCCAGCTGCTCCTCTTCTTCTCCTCCCTCTGGCAGCAGAGCCTGGGGTTTTTATGGGCACAGGTTGGGGGTTAAGGGTAGGCCATGGGTGGTTTTGGAAAAGGCAACATTTGAATGGGAAAACAGGAATGTATGTTCTCATTTTGGGCCGGGGTTCCAGGCCTACGGGTGGGGCCCTCGCTGCAGACCCATCCTCTTCTGCCCAGAATTTCCCTGTCTTCTGTCTCTATCATAACCACTCTGTAATGGAAGAAATTGTTAAAAGTATTATTTTGTATTTTCTTCCTTTGAATCCCCATACGTTGTAGCATGAGGGCAGAGCCCCTGTTTTATTTATCTCTGTACCCTAAGTATCTTAAGGCTGTCCATGAATATTTGCTGCAGCATGGTATATAGCAGTCAGTTTAGACCTTAGCGTGCATCAGATTCACCAGATTAGCTTGTTAAATAAATAGATTCCTAGGTTGTACTCCTAGACCTTCTGATCAGGTCTGTGTTGAGGCCTGACAATTTGTATGTCTCACAATTTCCTCAGTGATGTTGCTGCTACTGGTCTGGCAACTGTAATTTGAGGATCACTTACATGTGGCAAGAAATTAAATTGGCATTCAAGTCAAATATACTGTATTACAACTTCACTATAACACTTGGTAGTATTTTTAAACTTTGTAAGTCACTTAAATATTTTTGTAGTACCACTCCTTGCCTACAAGAAAGAAAGTGCACATTCAGTATTAAACCCAGTTTTCTCACAGTCCTAACAAATTAGCTATGCTTTCTGTGTCCTAAGATTGGGTGACATGAGATAACCCCATTCCACTCTTGTCAGCAGTAACTTTGAAAGACCCTATTCCTCCTCTGTCCTCCTCCTGACTGCCCATATATAACTAGAAGTCCTGCTCATTATACCCAGACAGCCCAAACGCCTGCTCTGTTCTAACCATCCCCAGTTCCTGGATGAAATTTTCATCATATCTATGCCTTCTTTTTCAATTTGCATTTAATTCTTAACATAACCCTGGCTCAAAATTTGTTCCCCACTCAGAGGTCATCTTATCCCTGGAACTGTGAAAGGTACTGTACTTTGGTAAATACAACACCTTTTTGAAAAGTATACAGTCTAGTGAATTCAAGAGAAAGGTCAAAGCTTAAGTAAATGAAACCGAGTGTTATCTATACAATGATATTTGACGTAAGGAGAGTCTTTGAAATTCCAGGAAGAGTGTAAAGAGAAAAAGCAAAATGCCCTTCAGGACAGACACATAAAAGGAAACCTCATGTCTTTAGAAGGCAGAAAGAAAGAAGTGCACTTTGCTACACTATACTATTAATTTTTGTACTGGTTAGTCATTCAGACAGAATTCAAATCACTTCTAAAATTTTTTAAAATGTAGACTTTATGTCTGGCCCAATTTACCTGCAACTATTTTGAGACAGTGTAAGATTTTTTTACGACTGTGAAGATTACCGGCATCATAAACTTGTTTATCTTCTATCACACAAGAATAGGCTCAGCTTAGAGACCTGTAGTTTAAAATCCATCATTTCACTGTATAGTTATGATTGTAAAAAAAAAAAAAAAAAAAAAAAAAAAGTGTTTGCATATTGTGGGTATTTTTTCCATTGTTTTGCAAAAATTCTTAACCAAGTTACAAAGAGATGAAAAACTATTTTGGTCTGTATTTGAAAATCTCTATATTAGAGCACATTTATTATATACATAAATAATAATAAAATAAATTTCATTGTTTCTGTTTTTTTACTTTTTCCTCCTACCATTTTCTTACAACAGAGCCCAACATAATTATGGCTGTTCATTTAAAAAGGTTTGGAGATGGTAATATCTAGTGAAGTGAGAAAGACCTCAACAAAAGAAAATATCCACATCTTCAAACAACTGGCAGGACACATATTAATGAGTTGTTTTGATGGTTCCAGTGCCTTAAGTGTGTTCAAGATCAAGATCTAAATGCAATGTGCTTTTGAACACTAAAAGTAACAGGGCAAAATCTGGATGGCTTATCACTGGTGAAAACAAGTGCACACCATCTCTTTCATTTCATTGACATGCATTCTGCACCATTCATCAACCTGATTTTTTCTTCTCTAGCCTAACCTTTTGGTGACAGTAAACATGACTTGACAGAGGGTCCAACACAGAAATTACATGATCTTTAACCTTTTCTAGATTGTGACAGGTTTGGGACACATCTGGACTAATCCATCAGGGAGGGAAGATTTCTTTAGAATTATAATATGACAGTGATCTTTAGGAGCAAACAGGCATGTGTTTGTGTAAAGTCCCTTTCAGTTAAATCTAAATGAACAGAAAATAATGATAACGTTCAGCCTAAAGAAGCCCATTTTCTTAGAGTAAAAGGAATCTTCCTTCTCAAATGAAAGGCAATAATAGTCCAGCATATATTTTTTTAAAATTATGTAGCATCTACTAGAAAAATAGTTTATAAATTGGTTCTTATGGATTTATTATTGAATATAGATATGTATGTAAATGAGAAAACAGACACTGTAGGCAAGTGTGGAATTTAGTCATGTGCAGAGTTAAGATCATTGATTGTGAACATGCATTTTTGTAAATATATCTGTAGGTGAAAATGTATTTATACATGACGAACATTTTAAACTGTCTATTTCAGCAAAACTATTTGTCCAATATAATTGGATGACTAAATACCAATGCAGCTACTCCCTAGTTTTGAAATAAAAGAGAAGAAATAGAATCAAGTATAAACATTCAGAGTTATCCTATGCCCTGGTGCAAAAAAAATGGGTCTTTTCTAATCTCTTTGTTTTTATCAGAATAATTTACATATGAATTTTATTCTGAACTAGAGAAAAAAAAAAAACTGTGAAAATCCAGCTCAGTGATCTCTCAGAAAAAGTAGGAAATATAAGGCAATTTACTTCTATCAAACACTATACTGGTTTAAAATGCTTTTACTCACTTTGGCATGTAACTTTATATATTGAACTCCCAAACCACAATTAAACAGAATTTTCCTTTCCCTCCTTCGCTTTCCATTTTGCCTGACTGTCCCAGAAGACTAAAGAATAAACTGATAGTCTCTACTGTCTTATATTCTGAGATAACTGAAGTCCCTCCATTTTTTTTTAGTAGGAAACATCCAGACCTTCTTTTGTTTTAACCTTCAAAGGACAACATTAAATTCCTACATGTATGCTTACAATAATGATTTTAGTAACATTTTGGGTGGTGAATGGAGATCATATTTGAGCTGCTTAGCAATTTAATCACTCAGTAAATGACACCAAAATATTCCTATGGTATGGAATACTTGGTAGAGATGCTTTGCCAGCCTAAAACGAAATGTAGCCACAATTATTTCCTGATTATATGGATTTAGAGCTGAAATAAATAGATGTTTCCCTTTATTATATATTAGAATTAATAGGGATCCTTTAAAACTATACCAACCACATGACTAAGTTACTTTTTGTAAGTTCCTACTATGTTCCTGTGATGTCATATATCCAACTGTAGGCTTAGTTCATGATGTTCTTCAGCTCCTTTCATCAGATGATTTTAAAGATGTATCTTATAAATAAATATTTTAGGCCTCAGATCTCACCTCTCAGTTTCAAATGAGGGCTTTGTTTGAATTCTGTCATTGATTGAAATCAAACACTTGTAAAGTATTATTTAAGCACATGCAGAGTTTTCTTTTTTCTTTTTTTTTCTTTTTTTTTTTTTTTTGAGACGGAGTCTCGCTCTGTCGCCCAGGCTGGAGTGCAGTGGCCGGATCTCAGCTCACTGCAAGCTCCGCCTCCCGGGTTCACGCCATTCTCCTGCCTCAGCCTCCCGAGTAACTGGGACTACAGGCGCCCGCCACCTCGCCCGGCTAGTTTTGTTTTGTATTTTTTAGTAGAGACGGGGTTTCACCGTGTTAGCCGGGATGGTCTCGATCTCCTGACTTTGTGATCCACCCGTCTCGGCCTCCCAAAGTGCTGGGATTACAGGCTTGAGCCACCGCGCCCAGCCACATGCAGAGTTTTCTAAACTACTGTTTGATTCATAAAAAGCTCTTTCATTCCATTTCATTTAGAATCTGTAAAGTAATGTACTCCTTTTTTTTTTTTTTTTTTTTTTAAGACGGAGTCTCGCTGTCTCCCAGGCTGGAGTGCAGTAGTGGGATCTCTGCTTACTGCAAGCTCCGCCTCCCAGGTTCACGCCATTCTCTGGCTTCTGCCCTCAAAGTAGCCGGGACTACAGGCGCCCGCCACCACACCCGGTTACTTTTTTTTTGTATTTTTTAGTAGAGACGAGGTTTCACGGTGTTAGCCTGGATAGGCTCCATCTCCTGAACTGGCTATCCACCCGCCTCGGCCTCCCAAAGTGCTGGGATTACAGGCATGAGCCACCGCGCCTGGCCAATAATGTACTACTTTTTAAAGTCAAAACGACTTTCTAATTACTTTCCTACAGTTGGCTTCTAACATACAGTGAGTAATATTTCTTGTTAGCTAAAATTAAGTTTAAAAATCAGTAACAAGGGGGCCGGGCACGGTGGCTCACGCCTGTAATCCCAGCACTTTGGGAGGCGGAGGCGGGTGGATTACGAGGTCAGGAGATCGAGACCATCTTGGCTAACATGGTGAAACCCCGTCTCTACTAAAAATACAAAAAATTAGCCGGGCGTAGTGGCGGGCGCCTGTAGTCCCAGCTACTCAGGAGGCTGAAGCAGGAGAATGGCGTGAACCCGGGAGGCGGAGCTTGCAGTGAGCCGAGATCGCGCCACTGCACTCCAGCCTGGGCAACAGAGTGAGACTCCGTCTCAAAAAAAAAAAAAAAAAAAAAAATCAGTAACAAGTCTACAGAGTAGAGAGTAGTAGAAGATTTTAATTTATAAACATATCCTCATGAAATGTTCTTAGAGATGTGTAGGTTCTCGGCATAGGAAAGGCTTGGTGGAAAGCAGCCAGGGTGTTATAGGGGACATATTTCCAAGGATAGCAGCAAGAGATTAGCAAATCTTGGCATTTTTCCTAGAATTTATCCCGAGCAGTTTAAGGAAAAATAAATGTAGCTATACACAGATTCTCATGATAGGGCACGGTATGTTAAGTAAGGCTGAGACTGGTTGAAGATTACATACTGACTAGCCCTTTGGTGACAATATCAGGTAAGGGAATTAGGGAAATCTTGGAAGTCTCCAGGTGTGGCAACTAACCGGGGGCCTTGAAAACACTACGGAAAACTCCACATGGGCCTGGAACATTTCTGTTGCATTCCCCTTTTTAAACCTAGTTCAATACTGCATGTAGTGTTGGCAAAGATGAGTGAAAAGGAGGTAAAATTTAATACCTCCAGAATCTCCTCCATGGCTGATATTATACACTTTGAGCCACCCCGAATCAACAGCTGCCTATGTAATACCAGTCTTCTTGCCAAGCAAAGGACTTAAAAATAGTCCTTTAGACCTAAGTCCCCCTTCATAGATATTCTGAAGCTTTCAACAATGATACGAAGTAGATGCTCAGGAAATAATTTTCAACTGAATAAAAATGTTAATGAGTGGGTAAAATGAGTATGGGGATGTTGGGCCAAACTTCAGTTTTCTAATTTAAAATGATCTAACTTTTAAAGCTGAGGATTTCCCCTGGGTGTAGTGAGAGGGTAGGGTAATGGTGTGCTTATAAATGTTTTAACAAATGGATGGTAAACCCATGTGACAATGGTCAACTCAGTCATTTGGGCTGAATTAATAGATATGAGCCACCATAGCATGTTTGACATATTCAGAATCTGTTTTCAAGTATGTAGCATCAACAAATAAAATTACATCAAGGTTTTTATAATAATTTTTCAAAAGCTTAGAAAAGACTTTGATAGTTACCTGGAGTAAAAATATCTCCTTAGATAGAGGAAGAAGAATTGCTGTGTTTAGAATAATAACACTGCATAGTGATACATAAAAAGGAAAGGCAACAAAATTTCATAGGAGGTAAACCAATTAACTGAGAATTTCTTATTTTCTGCTAATGGCAGTCTACACAGCAAGGAAAGCCAACAAATTATATAGGGACCCGAGAACTAAATCTACTATAGCTCTAGTCTAGTTTTTGGTTAAGGAAAATATGCTTTATCAGTATACATCCAGTATCTGATTAGCATATCAATGGTCAAAAAGGAAAAGGATACATGATAATTAGGCAATCCTAAAGTTGGTAGTTGTTGACCATTGGTATAATTTAACTTACCAAAGGCATTTGAATTTTTTTTCCCTAGAGAAGATTCAAGAATTAATTATACAAATGATATGCAAGCTCAGAAAAAAATTACACACAGTACCTGCAATATCCAGCTAGTCATAAAAATTTCCAGATTTGCCTTTTGGAGTTGATCTAGAAAAATTCCAGATATGTGTATTCTGTCAGAGATTAGAGATTTCCTTTCTTAGAATACATCATGTGATAAAGAAACTTTCAGTGGTAGAATGGCAATTTCTCCTTAGAGGCTTTATGCCTCTTCTGGATTCATGCTTTTGATAAATAGATGGAAATGATCTTAGATCTTTGTCTTTTGGGGTTTAAATGAATCATGTATACATTGTAAAAGAAGGATGTCACGATGAAATTTTGTACTCTTTAGGTCTTGATTAAGAGAAGTAGAAGGGGGCTTCTGTAAAAAATTGATGTATAATAGACCTGGCAAGTGTTGATTTTTCTATGACAGGGCAAACAGATAGTGACGGTTCAAATCTAGAGGGACAATAAAAGGACATAGCACAAGTACACAAGAGCAAAGTAAATCTATTTAGGCAGTACTCAGAACAAACTAATATTTGACTTTGATACCCCTGAAAAACAGTGGATCACAATTTTGTTTATAATACTAAAATCTTGCAGAAACAGGTATCTATGCATACTAAAAAATTTTTTTCTATGAGCAACACAGTTGTGTTACAAAGCCTAGTGGAAGGAGTAGAAGGATAGCTTTTTGCTAAACCTACCACAGTAAATCCAGACCTTCTTTTGTTTTAACCTTCAAAGGATATTGGGCAAGACTGGGTAAAGGATGAGATAAATCATTTATTACTTAGATGGGATCAGTGCCTAATACTTTCAAGATATCACTATATTCCTTGGCTTAGAAGGTACCAGGAGCCTCAAGTAGTCCCTCAAGTTGTGACTGGGTTAAGTATCCAAGAATGAAAAAATAAACTTCTCCTCGAACTATTAGTGTATGGTGCATGGGTCACGTACAAGAGATTTCAAGTATTTCAGGAAACAGTCCATCTGGAAGACGCTCGATTTGAAAGCTACCACAAAGGAATCTCTCAATAATAAATTTGTTTGAATGTTATCACAAAGGAAGAATGAATGTTGGCTCATGGGAAGGTTGAGAGGTATTGTCACACGCTGAGAGATGGGGACAGTCTGAGGAGTAGTTGAAAATGCTAGCACTCCAGTAGTCTGAAGATTCCTAAGAAAGTCAGAAAAATAGTGGTAGGACGAATAGTACCCATGCTATTTAGAAAGTTTTGCTTCTGCCTCTCTATTGTTAGAAGTGGTTCTCTTTTAGGGTTTAACAGAATCGTTGGAAATCATGTGCTACAGTCTCCCTTGGAGTCCCTTTCATAACATTTAGAAATTTTAATTTAGTTCTTTTCTCCTTTTTATGAAGATGAAGCAATTAATATTTCAGTTGTCTTTTTGCTTACAAACCCAGCAAAGGTCTTGTTGAACAGATGACTCTTATTTTTTCTTAAGGCTGTGGGAATTCTACATTCATCTGCTTTATTTTGAAATCTGTAAGTTTAGTTTGAGGGTTGTTTTTATTTTTTTCCATCTAAATTATCTTCAGTGCATTCAGCCAAAGGCTGAAGTTTATTTTGTAGAGTGATCTACCATTCAATATTTTGTTTAGATACCAAATCTACAATTTCTGGTTTAGACCATCTACAAAAATGTTGGAGAGGGTAGTGGAAATGTCAGCATTGGGGCCTAATGCTGAATATTATCTAAAGGCACTAATTAGTCTATCTCTGAGTTCTATGGTTTTACAATTTTGCTGTTTGCAAGAGTGAGCCAATATGCAATTTCAATTTACTGGCCAAGACCTGAGGAATATTCTTTAAAATAGATTGTCCCAACTTCTGTACCCTAACATATTCCATTTCATTAAGGTTTATTGCATTACATTTTAAGTTCTCCTCAGAACCCTGCAATTAGGCTTTTCCAAGCAAGTTTTGCATCTCCTGGCCCCACCTAAAAATGCACCAATTGATAGAAGTCAGGAAGGCCTTAAGTTTATGTATACAAGACAAATCTGAATGTTTCAGTGAACCTTTTTTTCCTTTCTGTCCTGGAATCTGTGAAGTTCTTAACAATGCCACAGGGATGTACATATGATTAGGGTTTTAAGTTCATGGACTAGGAATCTTCTTCATAGGAAGCTTAAAATTTTAATGAATATTTCAGGAGAAAGAGAAAAAGAATGACTAAGAAGTCCATGGAGGATGAATTAAATTTGTGGGGGAAGAAGGAAGTTCCAAAAATTGTCCATTATAATTTGAAACTTTCTCCAAAGTGAAATTACCTTATTTAGTGACAGGTATGCATCAATTAGTAAAATAGAAATCACAGTAATACTAATGGAGGCATAGGCAAAATAGAAGAAAGCTCTTATAAGATTTTGAAAGTGGTTCAAGGGCTGTTTGTTTACAGTGCACTAGTCTAATGAGATCTTCTGAACTTGGAGCTGGCTCTAATATGAGCTTACAGGCCATATGTCTGTCTTCTCACTGTTGACTTCCTTTTATAGACAAACGAGACTCAAGAAACTGTACAAACAGATGGTAGAATAAATGCCGAAAGTCAAATTTTGTAAGGTAAAACATATAATGTGGTAAAAAGTCAAAAGCCTAGACATCAAACATAAATTTAAAATTACCGGACTGAATGAAATATTTAGAGATCAGATTCAACACAAATTTATCTTGTGTCTCAGAATATTTGGTCTTGAACAGGTGGATTTTTAGGGAGTGTCACATGTGCACACTATTACTGAGTTAGAGGACTTATTCTGCAGCAATAGATGTTATAGCTGAATTTTGGTGGAATTTTGACTCTGTTGATGCCTACCAGCCACTGACTACTAGGAACATAGTCATATAGTCATAATGAAACAAAATTAGCTGCATCAAGAAAGAACGAACCACAGAGGAACATCAGGAGTCTCTCAGAGAGATGTAGGAATGGTCTTGGAAGCTTTGAGCTTGGATTGGAAGATTCTTTTTTTGTTGTTGTTAAAAAAGACTTCAATGATTTTTTATTTTCATAGCTCACAACCATCTATTGAAAAGTTCAAATATAGTTGTACTTTTTTATAGATTGATTTATAATAAAAATTAAGTGAACTAATTGCTGTGAATAATATTGTACATATTTTAAAATAGCCTTAAACTAGACAAGTATACAATTAGCATGATTTTTGAAAGCTATGAAATAACAAATAGCAACATACCAACAAGCACATTAAAATGAACCAGTATCATTAACAGTAAAGTTTAAGCCTCAATTCGTTAGACTAGAAGACTCTAAAGCTTGAGGAAGCAAGAATTTGTTCTGAATTTGATGATGTCAAAAAGTGAGTGCAATACAGTGGTTTGGCATCTTAAGAACTTATATCTGAAGTAACCAAGTTTCCCTTTGGTGGGTGAATAGATAAATAAGCTGCGGTACATCCAGGTAATGGAATACTATTCAGCACTAAAAAGAAATGAACTCACTATATCATTTTTTAAAAATGGAAGAAACTTAAGTATATATTACTAAGTGAAACAAGCCAATCTAAGAAGGCTATATACTCTGTGATTCCAACTGTATCACTCCAGGCAATATACTGGAGACATAAAAAATATCAGTTGTTGCCGGTAATTAGGGGGGTGAGAGGCACAGTGCAGATGATTTTTAGGGTAATGAAAATGCTCTGTATAATACTATACTACTGGTGAAATATATGTCAGTATGCATTTGTCCAAACTAATACAATGCATAACACCAAGAGTGAATTTTAATGTAAGCTGTCAACTTTGGGTGGTTCTGATGTGTCAATGTAGGTTCATCAGTTTGAACAAATGTACAGCTCTGATGGGGGATGTTGATAATGGAGGAGGCTACGCATTTGTGAGGGCAGGGAGTATGTGGTAAATCTATACCTTCTGCTCAATTCTACTGTGAACCTTAAAAATGTTTAAAAAGTAAAGTCTATTTTTTAAAGTTAAAAAATTATACCCAGAGGGGTTGGAAGATTTAAAGGAAACTGGCAACAACCTGGACAGCATAGTGAGACCCTATCTCTATAAAAAATTTTAAGAAATCAGATAGGCATGGTGGCACATACCTGAAATCCCAGCTACCTGGGAGACTGAGGTGGGAGGATCACTTGAGTCTGGGATGTTGAGAATGCTGTAAGCTATGATCACAGCACTGCACTCTAGCCTGGGCAACAGAGTGACATCCTGTCTCAAAAACAACAACAACAACAACAACAACAAAAGGAAACTAGCAATCAATCATTCATGTTATTGAAAGGGAGTATTTAAACCTTTTTGTGGTTGCAGAGTGACCTTGTCCTATTCTGAGTATTGCTCCTGTTCTGTCAGGTATATCATGGTGTGAATGTCAGCAAGGGTGCTCTTCATTTTCTCTGAGTGTCAGAAAGGTAAATTTTCAAATTATCACACTGTAATGTCATTCTTCAAATTAGGCTATAGAACTTTATTATAGGAGAAGACAATACTTTATCCCAATTTTTCATTAAGATAAAATCTATTTGTAGTATCCAGTATGAGTTTATATAACACCAAATTTCTTATTACTTTTTAATTCCTTTATTAATTCTTACCATGTTCCAAGTACTTGTTTTAACCTTAAGAAGTATAATAGTGTTTAAAACAAATAAAGCCAACAAACAAAGATTCCAGCTGTTCTAATGCAGCTTATCTTCTGGTGTTCTAGTAAAAATCATAAAAAACAAGCAATTAATAACTAAATATACTTTGGATAATAATAAGTTCTATGAGGAAAATAAAGAAGAGGTAGTTGATAGAGGGCTTCAGAGTGGGGTCTGGGAGTGATGTGTTATTTTGAAGACTCAGTAGAGGTGTTTTCTCTGACTTGGTGACTTTGAGCAAAGGTCTGAATGAAGGAGAGGAGTAAGCCTTTTGAAGATCTAAGGGAATAGATAGTCTTGCAAGCCCGGAGAACAGGATAAAGGCCAGTGTGGCTAGAGCAGAATAAGATGGAGAGTCTTATGAGATGAAGACAGAGAGATAAGCAGGGCCTAGATCATGTGGGGTCTGTAGAGCATGATAAAGAGTTTGTATTTTGCTTTTTAGTCATGAGAGGTTATGGGAGACCATAGGAGTTTTTGAGTAGAATATTGACATAATATGATTTAAGTTTTTAGTAGATTATTCTGCCTTCTCTGTGTAAAGTTGGAAATTGGTGGTATGAGTGAAAGCAAGGAATAAGAATCTGCTGCGATAATCAACATGAGAGGTGACAGTGACTTGACTAGGATGATGATAGAGTTCCTTTGGTGTGCTTGTAGAAAGGATATGACTTGAAGCTAGGGTCACAGGGCGTACAAATAGATTTTATGTAATTATAAAGAAGAATAAAGGATGATTCCTGAGTTTTGAGACAAAGAAACTGAGTAATAGTGGAGCCATTTTAGAATGGGGGAAACAAACAGGGCGTGGGGTTGGAAGGAAATCAAGAGCTGTGTTTTGGAAGTGCTATGTTCAAAATGCTTCTTGGAAATCTATATGTAGCTATCAAATAAACTCAGGGGAAAAGGAGGAACTGGGGATACATTGGGAGCCATCAGTATGTAGATGAGAACAGTGTTAAAACCCTGAACAGAGAAGATCAACTAGGGAATAAGTGTAAATAGACCAAAAGAGTACTAAGTTCTGGGGCACTCCAAAAGTTAGAATTCAAAAAAAGGGAAGATTCCAGCAAAAGACACAAGATGGAGGAGTAGTGAGGTATAAGATAATCCAGAGAATGTGATTTCCTGAGTGCAAGTTCAAAACAGTGATTGTGGCTGAGGGAATGAGCAACTGAGACACCAGTGTTTCACTCAGCTGCTGTAAAGCCCTTTGTGGATGCCTTCAAAGCAGTTCTCTAAGCAAGCAAAATAATACCTTGTGTTACCAATTTATTATATGTATTGTATGTATTATATTTTCTAGTCATGTTCATTTAAATTTGATGACACAAAAATTTAACTATTTTATGCTTTCATAATATCAGAGCTTTAGGTGGAGAAATACGGTTGCTCAATTAAATTAAGGAATGACACTTCAAAATTAGAAATAGGCAACAAATTGAGATCTCCTTGAATCTTACGTCATCCTCCCCTAATCCCCTAAATTCTATCTCTAGCATGCCAGGTGATAGTATATTGTCAACTTAAATAACTGAAACCAAAGTATTCTCACAGCTAATGACTTTTTAATTATTATTAATAGTTTTCTGAAATCTTTTGTTAAAAGAACATTCTTATTTAGGTTAATTCCAATCTATTGTTTTGTTAGCTTTTGCCCTTTAGTCCTAGATTTCCTTCCTGAAGCAATACAGAATAGGATAAATTCTTGTTCATTATGACAACCTTTTAAAAATTGTGTTCGCATTGTCTTCTCTAAGCAATATGTGACACACTTGTATGGTAACTGGCTTTTGGTCACCATATGATTTTTCAATTTTATCTTTTAAATGTGACTATGAAAATGGAGAATGAAGGCAAGTAGTGCTAACATATGCCCTCCCTTTTTTGGGCAATAAACTTCTATTGATGCTATCAGCCACTGGATAATGATGATGATAATAGCGATAATGATGACATCACGATTGGCAGTAACAACTGTTGCTGAAAATGTAATACTACTAGTTAAGGTAGGTTTTATTTTTTATCATTTTCAGGTTGAATATTTGATCACTGTTTGTATTATTTTGAGCTCACGGATGAGTAAAATTCTCTCTTTTTTTTTCTTTTTGAGATGGAATTTTGCTCTTGTTGGCCAGTCTGGAGTGCAATGGCACAATCTCAGCTCACCACAATCTCCACCTCCCGGATTCAAGTGATTCTCCTGCCTCAGCCTCCCGAGTAGCTGGGATTACAGGCATGCGCCACCCTGCCTGGCTAATTTTGTATTTTCTGTAGAGACAGGGTTTCTCCATGTTGGTCAGACTGGTCTCGAACTCCCGACCTCAGGTCATTTGCCTGCCTTGGCCTCCCAAAGTGCTGAGATTACAGGTGTGAGCCACTGTGCTGGGCCCTAAAATTCTTCAGTGTCTTCCAATTCAAGAAAGAATTTCTGTATAGACACATTTGTTCCCATGTTAAACATGTGCTATTGGCTTTATGCATGACATCCTTATAATTTCCATCACTGAGCTCCCTTACATTTGCTTTTTTATTGCAATGACCAGTATAGCAGCATTATAAAAATAAAATTCTTCTTGAAATTGTTTGAAAACCTGACCCTAATACTTACTGTATAATTTTGGATAAGTCAATTACTAATTCTGTACCATACTATTTCTTCATCTGTACCATGAAGGTAAGGAAATAAAGATTTGGCTGGCACCTCTTATACTACCAGAATCTCATCTTTCTAAATCAATTTTGCAATTGCTCATACTATAAACATGTGACTCCATTTCCCATAAATTTGCCTTCTACTGGGTTCCCTCAAATTTAAGTCCCATGTATGTATGATAAGACAAAGAGTTCTCTTTTGCACTTGCCAATTCTTAGCATGTTACTGTGGGATCCCTTTGGGGTAACATTGTACCTCATAATTTGCTCTCATTAGCAACCACCGAGCTGTGCCCTGTGCACATCTACCCTGAAACCAACAATAGTATCAACGAACATGATGCATTGAACCATGTGAGAAGATTTTATCATGCAATCATTTAATTTCCATAACTCAAGAGTTAGGTGCTATTATTATTTTCTTTTTTACATATGAGGAAATGAGACTTGGAAAAGTTAATTTAATTGCCCAAAGTCATAATTAGCAAGTCATAAAACCAGATTTAAATCAATGGCTCTGTGACCTCCAAATCTAAAAATTTAAATTGGGTGTACTGCTTCCATAAAGAAGTATTGTCCCTTTACATGCTTGAACCACAAACCTCTATGTTAACAGTCCAATGTGCTTACCAGGAATGCTATAAGAACTTCATGTTGCTGCATTTATTATTTTTCTACCTTTGAGCATTGTCACCATATTCTTCAGTAGTTTATTGTTATCTTATACTACACTCTAGATGTTGGGTCATTTCCAGATCCTGAGCCTTACAAGTCTCACCTGTTCCTCCCTTAAATGAGGCACTATTCTGTTGCCCCATAGGGATGGGTCAGTAGCTGGCTATATAATCTGCCAGTTTCTGATTTTATTTTGCAAAATATTTTTATATTGTGTACCACTCATTTGTAACCCAAAATAGAATCAAAGGCTTGAAATCTAAGGACTTTATGTGGCAAGTAGTCACTGTTAAATAAAGGCTTATTTCCACCATTCATTTTTTTTCCTGTGTCTATATTACGCATAAAACTGAAAGATTTTTTTTCTAACAAAAATGTTTCATGTCAAATTCTCCCAGCCCTATTTGGGAATGTCATTGAATAAACTAATAGTAGGCTTCCAAGCCAAGAGTAATTATGTTACATTGCTCTTTTTTGGCAGGGAGCTATTTTTTTCCTGTAAATGAGGCACTTTAACATAAGCACACTTTTGCACTGTAAAGTGGAAAAGGATTTGATGTAGATGTCTTTCAGGTGAGATATAAAATTATATTTTTCCCACTTCTAGATTAATGTAACAAAATGATCAATCAATCAATTAATCAATCAACTTGCTTTTTCTGATAATCATGGTAGCAGATAGCAATTAGAAACATACGCCCTTAAATTTGAGGCTGTTCTTGATGGCTGAGGATTATGTGACATTTTATATTCAGAAAACACTTTAAAAACATTCATATCAGTGTTTGCTTTACGCCAGATTTTGAGGAGCTATTTCTTTGATTGCCATTTTTAGAGGAGCAAACTGGCTTAGGAAGGTTAAATAACTTGCTCAAATATGGTTAGCACTTGGTGGTAGAAGTGGAGCTAGCAATCTAGTCTGTAGCCCATCTATTTTAGCATAGGTCACTATAACAGATGTGCTATCTTAATTTCTCATTTTCTCCAGAACAGAAATTTGAAAGCATCTTGCAAGTTTATGGAAATGAGTTTATATATTGTGAGGGTCAAGAAAAATCCATTGCGTAAACTTATATCATGTTCATTTATATATATATATATACACACACACATGCACACACACATATATCTTCATATATGATAACTATGAGGAAAAGACCAAGGGTTTTATATACATATTTCAAATACACAAACTGTTTAAACATAGAGTTTAATAGGAAGTCCATAAATTGTCTTCAGTAAATGAGATTAATTATGGATACAAAGTATTGATAATTTATAGGGTAGCATGCAGTATGCTAAGAACTTAAATTATCTCATTTTAATCTCATTAAGCACTAGAAGGCAAGTACTATTGTTCTTATTTTAAAGTGAGTAAACTGAGGAAGTATACAACTTTCTAAAGGCTACAGAAAACAAGAGCCAGGGCACCATAAAATGTCTACCCATTGCTATAAAGTCCATATGATTAAGCCCTATAGGACATTCCCACTGCAGTCTACTTCTTTAAGTAAATAACACTTTCTATTTACTCTAATTCCAATTTGTATCCTTTCTTTGCTTTATTTCTTTAGTTATGAACATGTGTACTCAAGTCCCTTTTTATTAATTAACTAACATATAGTAACCTGGGCGCAATGGTGCACAGCTGTAGTCCCAGCTACATTTGATGCTGAGGTGGGAGGATCACTTGAGCCCAGGAATTGCAGTCCTGCCTGGGCAACATAGCAAGACCCTGTCTCTAAATAGCTAGACAGCTATATAGGTAAAAGATAGATAGATAGATAGATAGATAGATAGATAGATAGATAGATAGATGGATAGATAGATAGATATCGTTTAGTGTCGTGATGACACTAAAATGAACCATAGTTACTCTCTAGGTTGAAGAATGTGTGTTCTAAATTCATATACAAAAATAATTTTGATGCTTATATAGGCCTTTTCAGATATGTAATATGATGACTATTGTTATAATTGACAAAACATGGGTTAGGAGACTCCAAAATCATGACAGTGTATATACCTTTACAATAGTAGAACAGATGATCCCCATTGTTTCATTAATCAATGAACAAATATTTCAGGACAAATTGTGTTCCATAAACTATGCTATATGCTGATTGTAAATTTGCTTTCAAATAGAAGATGCACATATCTATACATATCATAGTATTATGATATATGTAGCATATGGAATATCTGAACTGAGGCCAAACTTAGATGAATTAATGCTTTGGCAGGCCAAAAATTTGGCACATGTTCCAATATGATTGTAAAATATTTACTCGGCATATAATCTGCATTAAGACTGAGTGCTACACAGGGTTAATTTGGAAAGGGCTGCTTAGAGGAGCATTGTTTTGCATTGTTTTGCAATTGTTGAGCAATTCAGTTCCACCCCAAATCTGCATTTCTCAACAAAACAGGAAAATGCGATTAATCAGACTATTTTTACAGGCCACTTTAAAAACCTTTACTAGTTGTGCACAATGTCTGTAGCCTCCCTTTGTCCCCACACAAAGCAGCTCTTAAGAAGAATTCCTTCCACTTACATATAGTACTCACCCTGAGAGGAAATTTCCTTCCAATTGGTATTATTCTAGTTATGCACAATGCCCTTCTAGATTAACACTCTGGTCAGGAGTTTGTTTCACGTACTTAAATCTCCTTTGATAGGAGGGACTTAGAAGATGTTCCTCAGATAGGATGTGTATCTGTTAAGAAAACACTAACTGCTGTAATGACAACAGCAAAATACGTAATGACTTTACACAATAAACATTTATCTTTTGAACACATAAAATATAATTAGTATTTTCAGACTGGTGGATCATACTCAGATGAAATCCAAACTCCTTCTGTCTTATGGCCAGGCTATGTCCTAAAAGCTCAAATCCTCTGAATCCAGCCTATGGATAGGGAAAGAAGAGTGGGAAGACAACCACTTATAATCACTTCCTCTGAGAAATGACTTACCTATTTATGTTGCCAACATGCTTACTTCTAACTCAGACCATCTACTAATCTATTAGAAATTATCCCTAACTCATAAAACTTCTAGAAGTATCTGAGCTTCATGAAAGTTGGGCTACTGTCCGTCTGAATAAACCACAGTGCCTCACAGATGCAAGTGAGGCTAGGAAATACAGAAGCTAGATGGGAATCCTCTTCCGCACAAGTCTACACTTCCTAGCAAGTCTACATTGTAAAAATAGAGAATGACAGTTAAAGATACTCTCTCTCAAAGGATGCAGTGTTAATGTGGCTTGATTAGGCATTAACCAAGTGAAGAACAGCAGGGCAGGTATTTCAGGGAGAAGGGACAGCATGTCCAAAGCTTGTGAAAGCGTAATCATGGATATTATCATAAAAGTGAGACCCCAGAAGAGGCAGTCACTAATGTCAAATGTGATTCAATCAAGAAATACTGAGTACTATGCTATGTGCTCAGCAGTTGTACAAGAAGTGGAAAATATGGAGTTCAACAAAATGTAGCTTCTGCCAGCAAAGTGCTTCCAATTCTTCTCTGGGAGAAAGACACACAGCCTATCAACTTTTTTTTTTAAGGTCCTTTCTATTTCTAAATTCTGATACATGATGTTAGTTTTAAAATTTTGAATTCTGGGAACATTCTGAGCTAGACTTTCTGGGAGTTTTCTGAAAAAAATGCTGAACAATTTAATTGATTCATTTATCCCATCATAGAGAGTGCTTATGGTATGCTGAATTCTCTTATTGGGACAAGATACAAGGTGGTAAAAAAAAGACAGAAAGTAGTCCAACTTTTATGGAGCTTACATACTTGTAGAAGTTTCATGAGTTAGGGATAATTTCTAAATTGATTGATAGCTGCTTTGAGTTAGAAGTAAACATCTTGATAGCATAAACATAAATGGCATCTTATTATATAAGGCTCTTCACATGAGTTTTTTTATTATTATTTTATGGGTTTCTAGAAGATTTTATAGTGTTATGAAAAATTATTCATGAAATCAAGATTCATACTTAAGGTTACTTTAAAAGACACATTATTTTTCTTCATATACTGAAATCTAAAATAAGTATATAAAAATGAGATTAGAATGAATATTTTTAAGCACTGTATTCTTAGGAGTGTGTAAGACTGAACTAAAGATGAACTAGAAATTTCATTCAGAGAATTAATATGATATACTTGATTAGATCTAAATTTTCAGGTATGTATGGTTCAACGTAACATTAAGGAGACTTTCAGCCTATACCTGATTCCTTTTTTGTTGATTCCAATAGCAGAAATCTGAATTAGAATTCTTCCTTCCATTTAAATGCAGATTCAGACTTTTCACCTGAAGGGGAAAAATCATTTCTTTTGACTAAAATTCTAATATATAGAAGTTTCATTTACATGAATATTCCTTCTCAGGACAGGAGGTCTTTTCTTGCCATATCCAGGATATTTATTGCAATAATTTTATAGCCTCCTTATACTTACGTCATTGTTGTAGGCTACAATTTTATGTGCTAAATAATGGGGATAAATACAAATTAAAGTTTCACTGGGCAATGGAAAAGCAAGAGGGAATTTAAAAATGGAAGTGGTGAATTAAATAGCACTGAGTCACCAAATCAAAATTGAAATGGGGGATGCTGAAAAGCTAAGTACATTAATATACTGACAGATATAATATGTAGAGCCATTTTATGCCTTTTTCTTTCATCTTTTTTATCCTTTAAAAGTTGAATCCTGTAAGTGTTTTAAAATATAGAGCCTTGCGTTATGTATGCCAACTCATCTAACGCATACCTGAAATGCTGCTACACTTATCGCCAGTGTAGAGATTTATAATACAGAGGAAATAAAAAAGTGGAGATAAATCATTGTGAAAGTGTAGTGTTAGCATCTTATTAAATAATTTCTTATTGTATTGAATAAAAGCTAAATAGTTTCATTTTAGTGAGAACATACAACAATTTTAGCCAATCCAAATGCTATCAGAATCTAAGTCTAAATATGCATATATAAAGTAACAACTTTTTCTTGGATAATACTTATGGGTGAACGAAATGTGAAGTGGAAAATATTTACCTCAGATATTTAATTGAATGGTTTACAGTTATTTTTAAAATGTATCCTCTCTCTCAAAATAAATTCTAGTTGAAATAATATCATTATGGCAAATTGCACAGTTTGCAATTACCACGGCTTAAACATTTACATTTATTCATTAAACCAAAAATTGAGGAATATATCTTATGTGTTAGGTACTAGAGATATAGGGGTTAGACTATTAGTCGCTGAATCATATCGTCTAGAACATCGTAAGGACACAAACATTCAGTATAGTTATTCTATGAGCTTTCATTTAAAACGTGTAAATCTAAAACCCTATAACCTTAGTTTCCCTGATACCATCCTTATCTTTGTGTGTGTGTGTGTGTATGTGTGAGATTTCATTGGTAGCTTCTTCTAAGTTTCCCTGGGGACTCAATGTCTTTTGGTAGTACTCCACATCATCTGAACCATATATGTTTGTCACACAATACTTTCCCGGAGTGATACTATCCAGGTACAACCCTTCATCTATCATCTCTATCAGGAATAATCAAACTTCAGTATGGCAAGAACCATCTGGGTGTTTGTTAAATGTAGTACTTTTAGTTGGGGTTCAGGAATTTTAACAAGAACCCACAGTGATTTTGATGCATGCCTTCAGGAATAACACTTTGAGAAACATTTATCTATGAACAACCAGTACTCCCAATCTATTGCTAAAGCTTAGATCTCTCTTCTGGGCTTCACTGGCATGTAACTAACTCCCTGCTAAAAATTTGCTCTTGGATGTTGCTTATGTTCCTCATACTCTATAAATCTCTCCCCATCATACTGCCACCGGCTCCAGCATATTTTTCATACTACAGTTTATCCTAAACAACACGAATTTCAACTGCACAGGTCCACTTACATGTGGCTTTTTTTTTCAACAGAAGTTTTACTAAGTATGTCTCCCTCTTCTCCCTCCCCTTCCACTTCCATCACTTCTTCTGCCTCTGCCACGCCTGAGACGGCAAGACCAACACCTCCTCTTCTTTCTCCTCCTCAGCCTACTCAACATGAAGACCTTCCTGAAGATCCACTTCCACTTAATGAAGAGTAAATATAATTTCTCTTCCTTGTGATTTTCTTCACAACATTTTCTTTTTCTTACTTTAAGAATATAGTATACAACACATCTAACATATACCAAATATGTTCATCACTGTTCATGTTTACTGTAAGACTTTTGATCAACAGTAGGTTAAATTTTGGGGGAGTCAAAAGTTATGCATGAATTTTCAACTGTAAGGGGAGGTTTGCACCCCTAACCTTCGTATTGTTTAAGAATCAACTGCATATTGCCTGGCTAAGAGAATTTCAAACTTGCCAATCCTATAGAAATTCAGGTGTTATCCTTGACTCTTCCCTCTCCTTTATTACTCCCATCTGTACTATTACAAAATTCTATTGATATTAAACCTTAAATAGATCCTGAATTTGCACTATTCTGTCTCTGCTGCCACCTCTCCTGTTTACACAATCACCATTTCTCAGTTATATTTTCTACGTTGTCTCCAAAACGTTTTCCAGTTTTGACCCTCTCAAATTAAATCTATACTCTGAACTATAACCCAAGTAATAAAACAGCAACAAATCAGAAAAAAATTACATGTGGATAAATTAAAATGTCCTCACCATAGTTATGACTCTACACATGGCTGAGCCCCAGCATAACTCCAATATCCTGTTTTGCCCCTTTCCTGATACACCTACTGCACATGCTGTCGCCCTCCAAATGCATTCTACCCTTTCTTCCCTTCTGGTCTGCCTTAGTTCATTTCAACTGCTTTAATAACATACTAGGAAGTTATAAATTCCAAAAATCTATTTCTCACAGTTTTGGAGATTATAAACTTCAAGATCATGGCACTGGCAAATATGGTGTCTGCTGAGGGCCCACTTCTTGCATCAGAAATTGCACCTTCTTGTATATTCACATGGTGGAAGTGGTGAGGGGTCTCTTTGGGGATTCTTTTATAAGGACACTAATTTCATTCATAAAGGTGGAGCCCTCATGACCTAACCACTTTCTAAAGGCCCCACCTCCTTGATGTTAGGATTTCAATATATGAATTTGGGGTTTGGGGGTACAAACACACAGATCACAGCATAACGTACTGTTCCCTACTGTAAAGTACAGTACATTCCCCACTTACCACTTGGCTAACCTCCTCTTCAACTAGATATTATGTCCTTAGTGAAGGCTCCCTTCACTAGCCTTCACTAAGGCTCCCTTCACTTAAACATAAGAAGTTTAGCTTGGATCCCTTTCCTACATGTGCTAGGATTGCCTGATTTAGCATATTTATATATTGTCCATACAATATTTGAGACACACTTAGAGTAAAAAGCTGTTTATGTTGCAATTAAAATTTAACTGAGCAACCTGTGTTGTGTCTACAACCCAAACAAGCAACAACCCTATGATGTATCACACTAAAATTTTATTTCTATCCTTCCTTCCTTCCTTCCTTCCTTCCTTCCTTCCTTCCTTCCTTCCTTCCTTCCTTCCTTCCTTCCTTCCTTCCTTCCTTCTTTCCTTCCTTCCTTCCTTCCTTTCATCCTTCTTCCTTCCTCCCTCCCTCTCTCTCCTTCTTCCTCTTTCCCTCTTTCTTTCTTTCTTTTGCTTGCTTGCTTGCTTGTTTTCTGCTTATACCCCTTAATAAACCGGAAATTCCTCAAAGACGGAAACTATGTCTCCATTTTCCTACATTGTGTTGCTATACTCTTTGGGCAGTGCCTGGCAATCAAAACTCATTTGAAAACAAGAGTGGCGTGATGTACTCAATGTTAAAACCTCACCACTTCTGTTTGTTCCACTATATATTATTGCTTCTAAATCACAGCAACAGAAAGTTTGCATATGGTAAGTGTGCATACTGTTTAGATGTATTTTTTAAAATTTGATTTTTAACAGAAACAAAGATTTCATATCACAACAAAGTCTATAAACAATTATACTTTGAATGTAATCTACCCTTCTACAACAAATGTAATTTAAAGAATCTGTGAACCCAAAGCTCTACTAGGCTAGTTTTCTCAGCTACACAAGAAAAGTGTCTAATAGTGTGGACTATCCTTTTCTAAAGCTTATTTTAATAATACAGAAGACTTTTCATATTAGAGAAAGCATTAGAAAGAAGTCAAGTAGACTTTTTCCCATTGGTACTCAGAAAAGTAAATAGTTCTCAAATTTCAGATTTTCAAAACCTTAAAAATGGTTCTTTTACAGAGAAATATTTAAACAATTTTCTGAAAATAGGTATAGATGTTTCTATGTGTTGTAATTGAAAACAATTATTTGATTATCCTGGGTAAATTATAAAAGTAGAAAATACCAATACCAATTACAGGACCATTAAAGCAAAGCTTTTCATAATTATCTCTCCTAGCAATTGATCTCCAAATGTCACAAGATGCCATGGGCTTCTAAAATTGATGATGGATAGCAATTTTAGTAAAATTAGGCACAGATATGCAAAAGCAAAAAGCACATCTGTTATATAAAAAGGAGTTATTGGCATGTGAAATTTGCTGAAAAAGTATATTTTGAGACTAGTTGGGGTGATTTCTGCCCCCGATCAGTGGAATTAACAAGTAAAGGAATAAGTAATCAATAAATAGGCAATAGTAAATCATATTTGTTTATTGAACAAATGCTTATTGAGGCCTGGCTTTGTACCTAATATTAATATTCTCTGTGTTGAATGGGATATAGATAGGTAGCAAACAAGAACAAAGTAACCAACTTTTGACTCAGCAATGCCAGTTATTCACCTTTGATTACTTGTAATGCTAGATTTGAGGTCACTATGAACACTGATAGGAATTGAGTTTCTGTGTCATTTTTAATGCTTTCATCAGTAAAACAAATTAATTTACCTCCACCAAAGGATGTGTGGAGACAGTCCTCAAACCACAATTCTCATGCTATGATGTACCACAGCAACCTTAACTCCAGCAACTCTCCTTGAGTATTCTCTTCAATGGACTCCTTCTTGCCATTTCTACTGATGTCCTATCTGTGGAGGTTTCTTTGTTTTGTTTTTGTTCTAATTTTCTAGCTCCTGTATGTCAAGTCAAAGAGACAAGCAATTTGTCCTCCTTGCTCGCAGTTGCAACTTCCCAATTATTCCCTCCTCCTTTAAAGTTTGCAAACATAAAAATCAAGACAAACACAGAAAATCTTTATTCTTTTTAAGCTGATGCCACTCAATTAGGTTACCCACTACACCTTCCTCCTTGTTCTTACCCCCGATCTGTTAGGTATTCTTATTAACTGATAAATTCAATGTATAAATCATAGTCTTTGCATCATTACTCCTGACTTTATTTTCATCAGTTCAATATTCATGGAAGTGAAACATGTAACTTCCTGTACTCTTGGCTCCTTTACTTCTTCACCTCCTGTAAACATTTCTTTCACTCGTTTTCAGCCATTCACTTCCTATGATACAAGCTATAATCAGACCTGTTGTTACCAGAAACTGTGCCACTTCTGGGTTTTTTATTTCAAGTATTTTCCTCTCCAATCATGTTTTTCTGTTCTTTTAGCTATCATGTTTAATTACCTTTAACAACAAAATGATATGATTATATTGACCTTACCTATTCATTAGCCATACTTGTCTTTCACTTTCTACTAGCCCCTTCTGTCTCGAACTTCTATATCCCAGTTATTATAATCCATCCATCACAAACACCATGAACTTGCTTGACTCCCTACCTCTGTCTCACTTATGAGTTTTCTAACCCTGAATAACCAACCCACCTGATCTATGCTTTCTTGGAGAAAATCACATGATCGCTTTAAGATGACTGTTATCCCTTTAAATTTAACAAAATTCTTGTAAAATGAACTTGCATTATTTTATGTTTTAATATTTTAATCAACAGATGTGCATTGGTATTGTTGTATGTACAAGAGCTGTTCTAGGTGCTAGATTTGTGAGTGAAAAATCTAAAACAGACCTTGCTTTTATGTGACTTATAATTTCAAGGGGTGAAGAGAAGGACAGACAAAAACTGAATAAAGAAATAAGCATTAGGAAAATATCGGATAGTTCTAAGTGCTATTTCTTGACTGAACAAATGTATATTGAGAACTACTGTCAGGCATATTATTAGAAAAATAATAAAATACACTAATGATAAATATTAAATCCTGAGAGGGAACTTTATACACACCCTATGATGCCTCCCTCATGAGGAAACATTTTTGCTGAGATCTAAATTGTGGAGGTTGGATAGAAAAGTATTTTATGGAAAAGATTGGTCTTCTAAAGCCCCAAATTGGGTAAAAATATGTCTTGTACATAGACAGAAAGAATGTACTGAAATAAAATGAGCATGGCTGAAGCTTTGTGGCCCAGAGAGAGATTGATGTAAGTTGAGATTGGAGAGGTAGGAAAGGACCCAGGCTATAATTATTTCAACTGTGATACTTTTTGCCCTTTTGTAGGTAGCTATGAAGGCAGCAATTATCCACCTTCCTTCCTCAAACACCTATAATCTTTTCCTGTCATTTATAAGCCAATGTCTCCATATGATATTTAGAAAATACAAATCATCAAATACAAAATAGCTTTCTTGACTCTCCACCTATAAGCTTACCATATTTTTCATCTCATGTTTTCATTCTCTCCTGGTTGTTGTGTCCCATTTCCTTCACCTGTGGTCTGGATCTGCCCCTCCCACACTTTCTTCAAAGAGGCTTCCATTCTGCAATTACAATATCAGTATCTAATGTCATTAATATCTTCATCTCCATTATATCATTTCATCATTAAAACATGGTAATAGCTCCCAAATTCAAAATAAAAATTATTCTTTATCCCCCTCCACCATCACCCTCTAAATCTCTCTTCTTGAGCTGCCACCTCACCATACCACCTAATATATTAATATTTGCCACAAAATTATTAACGGTCTCCATGGTTCCATTTTAAAGGATTTTTGTCATCTCCATCTTAACCTCTCAACAACATTCTACAGAAGTGAGCACTACATAGAAAAATAACCAAAGGAAAATTTATCACCTCCAGTGCTCTCAAATATACCCCATCAATATCTCTGTATCAATTTTATAATAACCAAGAACTCTGTGAGTCTTGCTTTTGGTTGTTAATTCTCTGATTGGTCAAGTAAGGCCCTATGTTGAAAAGTACAAAATCTTAATCATGGCGCAGAATAAATGTATATTTTGAAATACCATGCTATATAATATAATAAATGTCTATATGTATAGCTTTCTTCTAAGATGTACATATATAACATGTATATATAACACGTATATATAAGATGTACATATATAACAAAGCTTGTGTTATGCATAAGTGATGAATATTTACATTGTGTATACTTATGATGTTAACCTCTCAGTATTATATACAGAAATGTGTCTTCCATAATTTTTATTCTTTTCCTGTTTTTTTTTTTGTTTGTTTCTTTTGACATGGGGTCCCATTCTCTCATCCAGGCTGAAGTGAAATGGCATGATCATAGCTCACTGCAATCTCAAACTCCTGGACTCAAGCAATCTTCCTGCTTCAGCCTCCCAAGTAGCTAGGATATAGGCATGTGCCACCACGCCTAACTAATATTTAAATATTTTAAAATTTTTTGTAGAGATGGGTGGGTCTCGTTATGTTGCCCAGGTTAGTCTTGAACTCCTGGCTTCAAACAATTCTCTGGTCTTCACCTCCCAAATTGCTGGGAATACAGGCATGAGCCATCACACCTGGCCCTTCCATAATTTTCTGAAGCAAGTATTTTCCCTGCTTCAGCTTCCTTTTGCTAATCAGAAAAGGTTTTCTGTGGTATTCAAATCAGTACTGGATTTTACCAAGCAATTCATTTCTTAGAAGCCAAGAAAAGAAATAAAAAGTGGAAAATAATTGATAAATATTTTAAAGAACTTCTTATGTTTATGACATTTTAAATGACTGATTTTTTTAGAATATATAAAATGCAAAGTAGATAATTTCTTCCCACATTTTGCTTTAAATTAAATAAATTTTCAAGGAAATCTCAGTATGTTTGTTTTTAATGACTCTTTCTCTATCAACTAATGCTATTTTTGTTGCCCAAAGCAGGCTTTTGAGAAGTGTAGTGCAGTAATTGCTCTATTCTGACAGGAACTTCCATATGTTGAAGATGTGAACATAATTCTTTGATTGGCCTACTCAAACATAAACATGCCCAGTGGGTAAACAAGTTGAGATTGTTAATCATTTTCTGAATACTTATATATTTATAAAATTGTTAATGAGATTTTATAGTTTTTCTTCTCAAAGTTGTCAGAAACAACTGGTCATCATGAGGACACATTCAGAAGTTTGATAGTGCTATAAAATAAAATGACTTTGCATGTTTTCTGCTGGCAACTTGGGGCACCAGGGTTCCCTGTCAAGTTTCTGTACTTTTTCTGTTACTTGAGGCCACTGTCAGCCATGTTGGTTTTCAGAGGTTTCTTGACTTTGTATGATAGACTGATGGCTCAGACCTGGAGGCATCAGAATTAAGTTAGTGTTGACATCTAAATGGCTTCCTTTATTAAACTATAACTTTGATTTTCAATCTGTTAAATTTGTGTGTTCAAAGCAATAAAATAATTTCAAGCATTTTGTTAATTGGCTTTGTTTGTATAATTACGAAATTAATATTGTTACTGTTACTTTATGTGAAATGATCGTTTCAATGCTGTCATTTTATATGCAATTTCAAAAGAATAGCAGAATATTAAAGCAATTTTAGTGCATAAAAGTATTTTTCCTTACATAGGATATAGCAACACTGAATCAAATCATTTAATTTGAAAGTACAGTAAAAATAAATTCATGAAGTTTGTAAACTCTAGAACATTTTAAAGAGATTTAAATTTCAAAAATACATTTGAAAGAGTAGATATCTTCTCAAGGATCTATTGTAATACAAGCCAACGGTTAACAAAGATTCACTAATTTAAAATACTTCAAACTACTTCAGTGCATGCAGAAGTATCATTTGAACTGAGCACTTTTTCTATTTATAAGTAAACGATTATTCTAAATGGCAAGCAAGAAGATACTTCTCTTAAATACGTTTGACAATCCAAATAACCTCATGTATTTGAATTTATTAAGTAGATATTTTATTCAAAGACTATTCAAAGATAAATTTTATCATGTATTCTAAAAAGTTTACAAAAGTTACATTTCTTTTTTTGTGTATATCGTAATATCTACATAAATAATACATTGATCATAAAAAGGAAATGAATCCCATTGTAAAGATATTATTGTATGGTCATATTTAAATGCCTATTTAAATGGAAACTATTTCAAATGAGAGAGAATGGAATATAGATCAATTCACCTTTCATTATCACATGATATGAGCAGAGGAATGACTTTCAAAGTCTTCCCAAATCTGCGTGAAATAAAGGCAGGTCTATTCTTTCTTGGTAGGTGGGAACAAAAACATGGCTTGTATTTATTCTGCCAATTCATTTTCTCTAACCTGCAACAAATGATCAATTCAGCATTATCAAGGAATCATTTTAATTTCAGTTTCTTTCCCCAGAAGCAGTTTTCCATGGAAAACAGAAGTATTAAAGTCCTGATTTGACTTCCAACTTGAATCTCTTTCTCTTTCTTTACATCCAGATTAAGGACAAAATCTGGAAGACCTTTAATTACTGTCAGCCTCTTCACAATTTCCTTATTTCCAGCATCCTCTGAACGTGAAAAAGAGAAATAGAATCACTGGTTCCATCAAGAGCTTTGATAATATCCATGGTAAATTTACTATGAAAACCTCAGTTGTCTATTTCAAAGCCTGCCCCTTATTTGAAGCCTGGTGCCAGAACTGATTAAAATTAGCAGATGCCTCTTATGTATCTGGTTTTGCATTAAAGATCAATTTTCTGATTTTGGCTTCAGAAATGTATACAACATGCCAATTGGAAAAGACCAGTATTTTGGTTAACTTGTCGATGGTAATCAGTGTTTAATGAAGCAAAGTATAGCTGTGTTGATATTTTTTCTTGCAGCACTTGATCATTCTTTTGTTGGCAGACCAACATTTGGCCTTTTTTAATCCAGAAAAATCTGGCCAAATACATTCCATTTTTTAATCTACTTGTTCACATCTTCTTTGGAAATCTCTGCTGACTTTGCTTTTTGCTATGGAAACTTTAACAATGAAATGTATTTACATTTACTCTCTACCTTTCTTGAAAGCCCTACCCAATCTGCATCCCAAACTACCTTTCCAAACATCATCTTAGTACTTCCTTCATATGCCCTCTGCTTCAGCTAACCTGAGCTGATTATAATACTACAGCGAAATCTGTCACTGTTTCTTCATTCTTGGGTTTATCTTACCTGGAATTCTCCTCCTGTCCAACAGCACATTCTATCCCCTACTTTAAGCACTCTTACCACCAATTTAAGTATTATATGTTCGAACCTTCAACTCCCCAAGGGCTGCAGTGACATCTTTTGCAAACTTCTTTTTCCCTTCTTTGAACTCTAGAAGTATTCCTTTATCTCCTAGGACAATGTTTTGTTGATAAACTATAGGCTATGTACTGCATCGCTCCTTTCAGAGTACCTAATCAAATACTGTCACTACAATCATTCTGCAATGTAATCATTGACTTTATTCCTTTTACTGACCCTTCTACTTTCTGTCAATATTTTCAGCTGTATTTTCTCTCCACTAGTTTGCACTTTGTGACACTCTTAATATTGTTTATGCCTCCTAGAGCTTTGTCTTTATTTCAGACCCAAACTTGGATGAATCAACAATCCATCTGACCTGCGCCTCATCTTCTACACTATGAAAATAAAAGTAGAAGCCATCAGATGGAATCTTCCAGATTATTCCTGCATATCCATAAATCCCATTCTACTAGTGTTGTTGCTTTCCATGCTCCTGTCTCGAAAACATCTCCCGACCTTTCTTTGGATTCCATCTATTCCTGTACTCATAGGCTGTTTATCCTTCTCGGACAAGCTTATCCTTTCTTTCTGTTGTGTATTCCACTTCTCTTTCTCATCTTCCCAGAGATCCTAAAAATAGCCAAATTAATGTAGTTAAACCAACAAAAAGCAAAAACAAAAAACCAAATGCAAACTTTATTCTCCCTTTCCTTCCTCTCCAGTTAGTCTCATCTCTGTTCTTCCCTTTACAGCCAGACATTGAGGTAGTGACCTATTCCACAGTCTCGATTTCCTTTGCTCCTACTTACTGTTTGACCCATGCTAACATGGATTTCATCATCATAATCCCTTGAAATAATTTCACCAATGTTACCAATGACTTCATGTTGATAAGCCTTACATGTACTTTAAAAAGTACTTATTTTGTTTCTAATCTCTGTAGCATTTAATATAGTTAACCACTGTCTTCCTAAATACTTTTCCTTCTCCGTTTTCTTGACATGACTTTCTCTTAGTTTTCTCCTTACCCTCTGGCTACTCCTTCCTTGTGTTTGGTAAGCTCACCTTCCTTAATGTAGCTAATAAATCTGGAGTTGCTCAAGACTCAATCCAAAGTCCTCTCCCCTCTGACTTCACTTCCTTTTCCTAGGTAATCTCAACCATACCCAGGGACTAATCAACACCTATGCTCATCTCTACCTCACACTTTTCCTCATAACTGGACTTACTGCTCTGAGTTTTATCCATCTATTTTTTGCACAATAACTAGGAGGTATTTTCAAAAAATTTTTAGATTGTTTTTTGAAGCTCTCTCCTCAAATTCTCCCACTCCTGCTAAAAATTCTTCAGTAGGTTCCCATTGGAATCTCCTATCCTAAGCACCTTGCATCCCAATCACCCAGATCTTTTTTATTCATGGTAGTCACTATGATTCCTCCTATTTATCCTAAACAATGAATTTACATGTGCTATTTCCTTTCTTAGCTGCTCTCCCTTTCCCCAGTAACTTGGTAAGTGCAATTCATCCTTCAGATGTCAGATTGCCCTAACCTTTTTGACTAGACAATCCCTTCACATATGTCTGGTATATCTCTCCTTCATACCACTTAGCAAAGTTGTCAATGTGTCTTTGTTAGTGAGATTATTTGATTAATACCTCTGTTCCTTCCTAAGGTCAGATACAAGGTCTTTCTTTTCTTGGAAATACATCCCCAATCTCTACTACAGAGTCTAATGCAGAACAGTAGTGCAATAAGTTTGGTGAATGAATGACTTTATACATGATGAATTCCTCTTTCCATCTATGCCACTTATCAAAATATAACACTTTAACTATAGTAAGAGTCCTATGAATGGTTGTTGAATTTTATTAAGTAATGTACATTTTGAATGATTGAATAATGTTTGAAAGAAAACAAAAATAGAGTAGAATCTGCAATTTAGAATAACACATTTATATTCTATTCAGTTCATGATTATTTTCATATTGTGTCGTGTGGCATTTGAACAGAGTCATGACAATTGGTATTTTTGGATTAAGAAATATGAAATATTCTTCCCCAACTCATTTATTAGAAAATCTGATTAAGGTTGGCTATAGTAGTTTCTGTTTAAATTGAAATGTCACTTTGTTGTCCCTTTTAGACTGACCTGAATTGACTAACCACTTACATTTACATTATATAAAACTCTAAGTTTTTGGGATGGAAAAACCAATGCTGTCACCCTTTTGGAGTGCGGTTTTGATGAATATAATTTTTTCACTTCCCAGAAAGAAAAATGGTTATAAAAATTCAATATAGTGTTATTTATTTTTCCCAGTTTACCCCACATCTTGTTTTTGAGAGCAGCATGCATAGAGTAGTAACAAAAAAAGTTATTTTTTAAGGATGATTCATTTTTGCACATTTTAAAGTAATCATTAGTTTGTGACTTTTCATTAATAGAGGAGATGCAGAAACCACAAGCAGTAACCACTAATCACTAATTAAAGTCATTGATGGGAGAAATTTGAGAGAAGCACTGTTTACATTTGCTTTGGAAGGAAATTCAAAAATATGGCAGTGTTCAGGTTAAGGTAACAAATTTTATCTGGCCCAGGCTAGCTAATACCCAAATTGTGCACTATATAAATCACTATTTCTAATTAAAATTTTAAAACATAAAATTGCCTTATTAAACAAAAATGAGTGTCAATTCCCATTAATTAAAAATAAACTTATTATCACAGGACGGAGTTATGGAAAATGCTTTTAAAAATTGTAGGTTGATTTTGAAATAAATATTTTAATACAAACATCAATGAAATTATGTTAAACAATTACAAATGGATAATGAGCAGAAAGCACATTAGTCTGTGTAATTATAAAGTAACATTTAGTCTCCTGACTGTTCTTGCTGTCTCTTGCCTGGCCATTATCAAAGCTCCACACCTCCCTAAAGCCACAGTGGTCTTCTTAAGTGCAAAAAAAATCGTGTCTTTTTCTTTGTTAAAGTTCTTTGATTTTTCCCTGGTATTCAGGAAGAAGTCAATTTTCTTCAATTAAAAATGACAGCACTTCATGATCTAGATAGATCTTGCCTATCACTCTAGCATTAGTTAAAATCATTTACATAAATACATGCAGCCTCTTTCTCTAACCACATACAACTGTATACCATTTCCAAATGCTTTATGTTGTGTTCTTTTCCTGCTGTCACTCCATGGTTAAGCCTCTCTTTTTCTTGATCTGATTTCTGCTTATTTTCAAAACATTTTCTAAGTTAAAAATGAATGCTATCTAGTTCAAATATCACCTACTCCAGGATGCTGGTTTCTAGGTTCCAGATTTGTATTTGTTTGTAGTTTTGTTTGTTTTTTTGAGACAGAGTCCCACTCTGTCACCCAGGCTGAGTGCAATGGCACGATCTCAGCTCACTGCAACCTCTGCCTCCCAGGCTCAAACCATTCTCTGTGTCAGCCTCCCGAGTTGCTGGAACTACAGGTGTGTGCCACCACACCCGGCTAATTTTTGTATTTGTAGTAGACACAGGGTTTCACTATGTTGGCCAGGCTTGCCTCGAACTCCTCACCTCAAATGATCTGTCCTCCCAAAGTGCTGGGATTATAGGCGTGAGCCTCAAACCACCACACCCCGCCTAAGTTCCAGGTTTTTTTAGGACCGCAGAGCACTTGGCAGTAGACCTCAGTCATAGAGTGTAACTGTAAGTATCTATTTATGTGTCGTTCTCAGGGCAAAAGTATATATATTCTTTGAGGACTACATCTTCTTTAGTATCTTTTCTCCCCTAGCATATTACATTCATTTGTCAAATATTTACCCATCCAGTTTTATGTGCCAGTCCTTTAGCTTGGAGCTGTGGACACAAATGCTAAAGATACATAGCCCCCGTACTTGAGGAGGGGATTATCCATAAACAAATAGTAGATGCTCAACACTCAATTGCTAATTGAAATAATAAAGAAATCTCAATTTTGAAAGCTGCCTAAAAAGAAAGCGAAGCACCATAATCACAAAATGGTGACCATAATGAAAAACTATTACATTTTATTACCACATGTGATTAAATGCATGCAATCTAAATTTGTGACTGTTTTATAGCTTTACTTTAACTTCATGGACAAAAATTGAAATTCAGCTCCTCCCTTTCTTTATCTAATATTAATTCCTATCAAATATGGCATTCTAAGTGTTTTGTTTATTGGGAGCTTTGGTTTCAAAGATCAGGTCCTACCCAGCCACATTGTTGATCTCTTCTTCCTAACCTGACAGTTTAAATGTTAAAGACTGACATGAAAGCATTTCTGATTTTTAACTTGGAAACTTGAGAAAGAATTTTAAGATTAAGGATGGAGACTCAGGTTGGTGTTGGGTAAGGACAAACATAACTTTATCCTGCCCAGGCTAATGACTGGCTCCAAAAGAAAATGAAACCCTTGCTCTTGGCAAACTTCCAAGGCTAGAACATCCAAACTTCCAAACAACCAGTCATAGATACTTGCTACGTCTCTTAATTTCAAGGACAAACCTTTTGTCCCAGAGTATGGTGGCAGCTGCTCTTTCAATGGAAGGATTACCACTTAGCAACCAGCTTTCTATCAGGATACCCCTAGTTTGAATATTTGTCTCTAGGATCACAAGGTGCTATCTGAAACAGTGTGCAATGTGTGGTTGTCAAGAAGCAACGATCTTGCTATTCAATCTAAACCTGTTGGGGAAGGCACTGAGGACATTACCTGGGATTCATTATGGCCAATTTTCTGTCCTAAGGCTGGAGAAGGAAACATTTGATTCACCGCAGCCCAAAAGCATTCTCTCAAAGAATATAGATTTGGCCGGGTGCGGTGGCTCGTGCCTGTAATCCCAGCACTTTGGGAGGCTGAGGCGGACAGATCGCAAGGTCAAGAGTTCGAGACCAGCCTGACCAACATGGTGAAACCCTGTCTCTACTAAAAATGCAAAAATTAGCTGGACGTGGTGGCGCATGCCTATAATCCCAGCTACTCAGGAGGCTGAGGCAGGAGAATCACTTGAACCCGGGAGGCGGAGCTTGCAGTGAGCCGAGATCACGCCACTGTATTCCATCCAGCCTGGGTGACAGAGCTAGACTCCATCTCAAAAAACAACAACAAAAAAATGTATATATTTGATCACATTGATTTCTAAAGAACAGATATGTGCAGTTTTCTATATCTGTTTCAAAATAGTATTTTTATACCATGATTAGACTAAGGTAACTCTACCATTAGGTTGTTCATCTCATCTGAGTGTGCATATAGATGTTTGAATGGGTTTCGTGATACTACTTAAGACAGATTTTCGTGAGACTGGTCAACAGTAACCTTCTTTTGTTGGTGTTTTACAAAAATACATGTGATGACTTGCCAAAAAAAAAATTATAATAGAGAGATTAACTCTTTTGCAAAGTCCTTAGCAGAGGGAGTTTTAATTGGAACTTTGAAGATTTTTTTTTCTCTTTGTCCATTTTTGGGTGACAAGGACAGGTTATTGAGCAGAACATTTTTCTGAGTTATTCATTGAAAGCTACAAAAGAACCCTAATCAAGGTGTTTGTATCCTGTGCGTCAGGGGTTACTGTGAGAATACACAGGTGAGTAAGTCTACTAATTGTACAGATCTTAAAATGAGAGAAACTCCAACATACTGAAATCCTATTTAAAAAAAAAAAAAATCTGGCATTATTCCTGGAGCTCTTGGTTGTGTAGCACTAAAGAAACACTCATGATAGATGAGCAGTCTCCCTGTCATGCCTGTAAAGGAATGCTTGATGACTTTATTAACACAGGCAGTGCTGAAACCTCTGTTTAATGAACATTCTAATAAGGATGCCCTCCATGCTAGCAAAGTTAAGGAAAATAACAAGGAAGAACGAACAGATGAGAGAAGGCATACTTTTGATCATAACATTGAAACACGTTGTGGGTGTCTGACAGATAATCATGTGCTCCACAATAGTATGCAATACTTAGACTGAGGCCTAGAGAAAGAAAAAGTCTGATGTTTAACTCATAACTAGCAATAGCACCACAATATAATCTGCTTTAAAAAAAAATCTTAATTTTGAGAATTTATGTTATTTAAATCATAATCTGAATTATCATAATATTTTTTAATACTTGAGAATTCTTTAAATGGAATTAGGAAACCAAACACAAAATGAGCTGCTTAAAGTTTCATTTAGAGAAACCAACAAGCCAAGGCAGAATCTGCAGAAATCACTGCCAGTCTAAATATGTAAAATTGTTTTCTAAAGTCCGTAAAACTGTTCAGATAAAACTTTGGTAATAATAAAATAAGGGAATTGAGAAACTACAAATTACATACTTCTTTGTATTTAACCTTCGTTCTCATTGCAAAAGTATTAATGTCACCTGTAGATACCATCTTCTTAGCCAATTCCTGCTCATCCCTTGCAATCTAGTTTAGAATTTGCATACTCTAGGAAGCATGTCTTAAACCCCTCCACTGACTCTCTGATGTGCCCCATTACTTTGCCTTCATTATATCATTTCTTACATTGTATTTAAATTTCCTGTTTACTTGTTTGCCTTAATGAGATTATGATGCCCTGGAAGAGAGAATTGCTGGCTTATTTGGAATTGTAACTCTGTTTAGCAATTGACCTAGTGTTTTTGAATGAGTGCATTAATGAAGGTGTAAATGAATGTCTGCATTCATTATGCAAACCAATCCTGATCTGTAAAATTATTATAATTTTTTTTTTTTTTTTTTTTTTTTTTTGAGACTGTCTCCCTCTGGTGCCCAGGCTGGAATGCAATGGTTCGATCTCGGCTCACTGCAACCTCCGCCTCCTGAGTTCAAACGATTCTCCTGCCTCAGGCTCCCGAGTAGCTGGGATTACAGGTGCGCTAATTTGTGTATTTTTAGTAGAGACGCAGTTTTACCATGTTGGCAGGACTGGCCTCAAACTCCTGACCTCAGGTGATCTGTCTGCCTCGGCCTCCCAAAGTTCTGGGATTACAGGCATGAGCCACCGTGCCCAGCCTGTAAAATCATTTTTGAAGTATGACCCAAAATAACACATGTGTGTTTGCAGATTATCATAAAGTTGAGGTGGAATATCTATTTGATCTGTTTGACTAATACAAAAACTGGTCATAGTGCTTTCACTAGATACAGAAAAGTGACAAATCAAGAAACAAATATTTGAACCCTCACTGTGAGTGCAAAAATACACATATTTTGTACGTGTTTTATATATACACATACACACATATATATACACACACAAACATATATATCAGCTCTAATGATATGTATATATGCTGTGTGTATACGTATATCTATATATATCAGCTCTATAAAATGAAAATATAATTGAACAATATTTTCCTTTATCTTAAAACATGGAAATAAGTCTTAAAAGGTACATATTTAAAACATAAATTCTTATTTGTTTAAATCCAAGCAAACTTTTAAAGTAAGAGTTAGCCATAATAAGGAGAATTTCATTTTTGTTTTCCTCTGGAGAGGATTGCTGTATGAATATAAAGGTATTTACATATCATTCATTCCAGAACTGACATTAAATTTTACTGAAAGATGAAATTCTTTTTTAGCAAAAGTTATTATTTCAATTATAGATTTGTAATATTTTTAATAAATTTACTGGAGGTACAAGTTTATGCTACAGTAAAATTTGGTAAATGTACATGATACTAAAGCCACAAACTAGTTTCACGTGTTTTACCATATATTTGTAAGTATACAATTTATAACGTCAGTTACAAAAGAGAAACATTTCTCTTTGATAATCAGTTTATGTTGCATTGGCTTCCTTTTTTCTCTTTAAAATCACTTTAAATTACTCTTAGAAAATATTTACTTTAATTTTGAAGAATCTATCTTGTTGATGTAGTATATGTATTAAGATGTGTTCAGAATAAATATAAAATATGGACATTAATAAATTATATATCCATTCACCTTACATCATTAAACATGTAAAATTTACAATTAATTCAAATTATATATACGTATATATATAATTATATATATATAAAAGTCAAGATTCTAATTAGTTATTTTATGAATAAAATATATTTCCCTCAAGATAACAAGATAAGTCTATAATATTGAGGTTTTCACAATATTTCAAATCTAATTTAACATTTTATGAACTTAGAAATACTCCATTTCGCCGGGCGCGGTGGCTCAAGCCTGTAATTCCAGCACTTTCGGAGGCCGAGGCGGGTGGATCACGAGGTCAGGAGATCAAGACCATCCTGGCTGACACGGTGAAACCCCGTCTCTACTAAAAATACAAAAAAACTAGCCGGGCGGGGTGGCGGGCGCCTGTAGTCCCAGCTACTCGGAGGCTGAGGCAGGAGAATGGCGTGAACTCGGGAGGCGGAGCTTGCAGTGAGCCGAGATCGCGCCACTGCATTCCAGCCTGGGCGACACAGAGAGACTCCGTCTCAAAAAAAAAAAAAAAAAAAGAAAGAAATACTCCATTACTAGCTTTATGGCACAAATATTTTCATTATTTTCACTCCTCTTCTTTGATAGTCTTTTTTTTTTTTTTTTTTTTTTAGTCAAATTGCTCTGTATTTATATAAAAACTCTGTTTAAGGTGTAAGTTAGAGGTAGTAGACACAAAAGTATTTAACAAGGTCATTACTTGGATTTGAAGAGTTCCTGCACTTTGCAATGCATCAGACAGTAATTTGTAATTGACAGTTTTTTTACCTAGAGTGCTTCTCAGGCAAGAGATTGTTCTCCAAAGACAGTCAGCTGGGTAAATGTCAGAGGCTCAAAAAGTAAATTATAGTGCAAACAGCGTTGATATTTCTATGAAATGGAAGGAAAGCATATTTATTTTTAAAATATAGAATTTTATTTAAAACAAGTGAAAACCTTCTATTGTGACCTTTACAAGTTTCCAAACAGTGACGAATTTGGTCATTACAAATAACCTTTTCCAGAAAGAGCTTTACCATTTGGGACTTTCATTTAGTAATATATGTGAATTAATTTTCTTTCTACAAAATAACTCATGTTATTAAATTTTTTATGAGATATTTTATTCCTGACACTACAGCTTTAAAGACGTTTTGGAAGGAAAAACAGTCAGGGAGCAACTATATGGTAGTGTATCATTTGAACTTATTGGGAGGAAATTAGTCATTTTTTGGTTTCTTCATTCTGTACAGAACAATATTGTATTTGTGTGAATGTTATGGGTAATTATGTCTACCAATGTTCTTTATATAGAGCTTAGTGTAATTTCATTCGGAAGCTCTACTATAAAACTGTTTCCAACTAAACAAACAGGTAGATTCTCTGAATACATTGCTATTATTTGTTTGGAATATGGAGCTTTTTGTGCTGTATAAATAACGTCATGTGTTGTGGTTTTAGGCTGTTTTCCAAGTTAGCCTCCACCATATATTTTTTTTAATTTTCAGAGGCTCGAAGAAAGCATAAATAAAATATATGTGCATGATATATACAATTATGTATGTATATGACCATATAAGATTAAATAGAAGATTATGAAAATAACTAAAAGGGTGGATAAATAGTATTACCACAAGCCCTAAGTAGCTTGCATAATAACATCACTATTGGAAAATGGGTTCTAAATACCAACTCGGAACTATAGAATCACATCCTGGCCTGACATACCTAACAGAATTGTTCTTTCTCCTCAATTCTGCGTTTCTAAAACACTGCAAACCTAGAGGACTGCAGGTCTGATTCACTGATTGGGGTTTCTTCTGCCTGTGATAGGGTTTCTGAAAGGTCAAGGTAGGGAGTGTGCAACAGGACATGAGGGATGAAGATGCTACAAAAGATGAGGTTATTTCCTTGGTTTAAAATCTGTCTCAATTTTTCCTGCAGGTTTTCAAAAACAAACAAAAACAAAAACAAACAAAAAACTTTTCTACCTCTATCCTCCTAGGAATTGTTGTCTCTGCCAGTCTTCATTGTTAAGCAGATGCTGAATTGCACACTCTACAAACCACTGGGAGCATAGAATACTTTCTACCAGATTATCCACACAACCTAATGGGGAGAGCTGATTGTCTTAAGTAAGCTAATACATAATCGAGGGCATGGCATTATTAAGTTCCAAAATATCCTTAAGATTTCTTGGCTGGGCAGAGTGGCTCACGCCTGTAATCCCAGCACTTTGGGAGGCCGAGGCTGGCGGATCACGAGGTCAAGAGATCGAGATCATCCTGGCCAATATGGTGAAACCCCATCTCTACTAAAAATACAAAATTAGCTGGGCAGGGTGGCAGGCGCCTGTAGTCCCAGCTACTCTGGAGACTGAGGCAGGAGAATCGTTTGAACCCAGAAGGCAGAAATTTCAGTGAGCCGAGATCGTGCCACTGCACTCCAGCCTGGCAACAAAGCGAGACTCCCTGTCAAAAAAAAAAAATAAATAAATAAAAAGAAAGATTTCTCAAAAATTGTATCAATATTTATTGCAAAGTAAAAAAGACTAGATTTATACCTTTTTTCTCAGTTATATATGAGAGGTAGTGAGCTTCCCTGACTATTTAAAATGGTAGCCACAAATTCTTCCCTCTTACCCTGTTTTATATTTCTTCAGATATTACTGTTTATTTTCTGCTTCTTCCACTGGAATAAAGGTTTCATTGACACAGGTGCTTTTGTTTTGTGGAAGTTTCTGTGATATCCTCAGATACAAGAACAGTGACTGGCATGTAGTAGACATTAAATAAACGTTTGTGAAATGAATGATTGAATGAATACCAACTCAAAGACTTAGCTGCTTTGAAACATGTTTCACCTTGATGATACTTATTTACATTCATTTTATCTTACACACTACTAACCACATAGTTTCTTCATGCAAATAAGAAACTTTTTAGATAGCTGCCAATGACTGCTTTACAGATAGATTTCTTGCTTGAACCACTTTCCTCTAATGCAGCTCTCTTTCCATAGAAGTTGGTTGGCGTATCCCCTTTCTCACTGAACCTGACTTCAAGGCCACAGCTCAAACAGGCCACCTGTTTGTCCCTTTCTACAAATTAGGTACTACATGGTTAGAAGTTGCATAGGAAGATAAATGGAAAACAACAAAAGTGGATGCGAGAGAGAGAAAGTTATTGTGAAGCTCTCTAGTCAGAAGCAACCAAGGAAGAAACATGACTCCAAAGAAAATAATTAGAAAATGTCCATAATTTATAGAAACTACCGTACATTACATGAAAGGACAATTTGCTCATGCAGTCTGTTTGGATTCTGAAGAGCTGAGAGAAATCTACACACTTTATGCATGAGTGTGTCAAAGAGAGCAATAGGTGTCATGGAGGTAATAATATAGCCTAATTCAAGGTGCTGGCCATCCCACTAAAACATATTTCCTGCTTCCTTTGTATCCGTGACAAACAAACTACTAGTGCCCCTATAAAATTTGTCCCTTTAGTTGAACACACAAGACACACAAAAGCATAAAATATTATTACTTTTGCGATGTTCTTATGTAGCACAGATGATGTGGAAGCTAGGCTGGATCTGAATGAATGTTGGCCTGAACGTTTGTTTGTTTGTTTTGGTGGTTAATCTGATTTCATATTAAGATTTCAGGTATATTAATGAAAGACATATATTGAAAAACAATGGTTTAAAAAGGTAATAATAAATTAGAATCCAGCAAACTGTGAACAGGAGTAAAAAAAAAAAAATCAGACTAAAAATGCAAAAAAGTTAAAGATAAGTCTCACATTTATCTCAGGTTAGTCACAACTCCCACAACCATTTACTAAGTACCAATTAATGCCAATTGCAGTATGAGAAGATATAATGAACACGATAAAAACTCTGACTTCAATTCCAAGAACTTATTTCGTTTTAAGCATCTAGGATATTCCAGGCACTGCAAGAAACGTTGGATTCAAAGACAACCATCCTGCTGAAAAATTGGCATATACCTGCCTTGCCACTTCTAGTTATGTTACAGTTTATTTCCACTCTCCCTTATTTTATTTTTTTGACACAGGGTCTCACTCTGTCACCCAGGCTGGAGTGCAGTGGTGCAATCTCAGCTCACTGCAGCCTCTGCCTTCTGGGTTTAAGCGATTCTCCCACCTCAGCTTCCCAAGTATCTGGAACTATAGGTGCGCACCACCATGCCCGGCTAATTGTTGTATTTTTTTTTTGGTAGGTGGGGAGTTTCACCGTGTTGGCTGGGCTGGTCTTGAACTCCTGACCTCAAGTGATCTGCCCGCCTCAGCCTCCCAAAGTGCTGGGATTTCAGGTGTCAGCCACTGTGCCTGGCCTCTCTCCTATTGTAAATAATTTTGTTTTTACATACTATCATCATTTCCTAGACACATAATCATCTAATATATTTAATATTGTACTGGTTAAACATATCAAAGTCACAATACTGTAATAGTTCTACTGTTACTGTAAATACTTGCATCTTGAGAATAGAAACACAATATAACTTTAAATCAATATACTTCTCAAAAGAATCAGATACTTTGTGAGAGTTTATGCCTAAAATCATATTCTGATTTCAGAATATTCTCAGTGAAAATGACAGACGTATGTAATCTAATGAAACTAGAGCAGAAGATATTAGTGTCTATGGAAGACCTGATATTTTCAAAGTATATGTCTAATAAATAAAATTACATACAATGGGGTTTATTTTAGATAGTAGCTTAAAATAATAGTTACTATTCAGTGGGAATTTATTTTATGGCAAGAAGTGTGCTAGATGCTTTAGATACTAATCTCTAATTTAATTTTACAGACATTTCTGTGGATTAGATCTACTTTCCTTACTTTACAGAAAGTAAATTTAGGCTTGGAGAGATTAAGACTTGTAGAAATAGGAGAAGACTAGAACATCTGGAATTTCAATTCTCGAGGTTTCTCAAAACACTAAAGTCTTTGCTCTTTCTACTTAAGTATGCTGACTCTCAATTCTTAATTGAATGAACTAGTCAAAAATGACACTTAAAACCAAATTACTTAGAAGTACCCCTTTACAACCCTCCTTAATAATGCTGATCCCACGAATCAAATAAAATCTTCCCATTTAAATACTTCAGAACTTTTTAGCATCTTTGCCTTTTTTAGAAACATTGTGCTTTGTTTTTGTAGAATTTATTATCTATTTGCCGGTTTTGGCTGTTTTATGAAACTATATTGTGGGATAGTGACACAAAGTTTAAGAGTATATTTTAAACTGGCCAGGTGTGGTGGCTCACCCCTGTAATCCCAGCACTTTGGGAGGTTAAGGTAGGAGGATTTTTTGAGTCTAAGAGTTTGAAACCAGCCTGGGCAACATAACAAGACGCTGTCTCAAAAACAAAAAACAAAACAACAGCCAGGTGAGGTGGCATGTGTCTGAAGTCCCAGCTACTCAGGAGGCTGAGGTGGGAGCATTGATTGAGCCCAGGAGTTTGAGGCTGCAGTGAGCAATAATTGTGCCACTGCACAGCCAGGGAGACAAGGCGAGATCCTGTCTGACTCTCTTAATGAATCTTTCTGAACAGGAATAAACATTCCTATTTGGTCTTGCCTGTAGGCATACAAATTCACCTCATATGTAGAAGTCCTCTCATGGTAGGCAGAACAATGAACCTTCCCACTACTTAAAGATGTCTATGTCCTAATCCTAGGAACCTATGATTATGTTATGTTGCCTGGCAAAATAGAGTTAAGGGTACAGATAGAATTAAGGTCACCAGTTAACTGACTTTAGGGAGATAATCTTGTATCATCCAGGAGGGTCTAATTTAATCACAAGAGTGGAAGAGCGTCAGAGGGAAATGTGACTATGGAATGTGTCAGAGTGATGTGAGGTGAGCAAGACTGGACAGGCAATTTCAGCTTTGAAGATGGTGGAAGGGAACATGACCCAAAGAATGCAGGTAGCTTCTAGAAGCTGGAAGGGCAAGAGAGCAGATTTTTGTTTTGTTTTGTCTACAGTATCCAGAAAATAATCTATCCCTTCCAACACCTAGATTTTATTCCAGTGAGATTCATTTTAGACTAAGGAAACACAAAACTGTAAGATAATCAAATTGATTTGTTTTCAGATACTAAGTTTGTGGTAATTGGTTTTAGCAGCTATAGAAAATGTATACATCTCTCTTGGCTGCTGTTTCTTCTAGGCTAACAACAATTTTGGTAGATGTCAATCAATGTATATTGATGTGACAAAGTCACACTTTCTCTATTAGATTTTTGTGGCATTCTTGTCCATTGATAATTCCTTTGTTAGAAAACCAGTAAATAGGTTTTTTACTACAATGAACTGAAAATCTGACCTTGTCATGGAGCTACAGATTATATTTACAAATCATGTTATATACCTTGAGAACCTATACTATTCTTCCCTGTTAGTCTCGAACATAATTTTTGATAGAATGAATGGCTAAATAAATATGAGTAGCCTCATATTTATCCTCCTCATAGTTCTTTCCTGCACAAAAGGAGTTTCCTTAGCAATTTCTATATTTGAGTTACTTCAACCATCAAGTGCTAATATTTTCTAATTTTTAGAAAAGGGATACAGCATAAGAACATCATGGCAAGTTCTCCATCTAAACATTTAGAAGATGTGAGAAAAATTTCAACTTCTGTATCTATTCTCTCAAATCCAATTATATTCCCAAACAAATTAAAGACACTAGCTAGATCAATATTGCTGTTATATGCCAGGAACATTTAGCTGGAATTATATGGGAAAAGAGAGAAAGAATATAAGGAAGGAAATATTGTAGTGCCACCAGGACACTGTTCAGCTTGTGGAGTGTCCATGGAAAACTTCTTTTAATTTGTTCCCATTGGGAAAAATCTACAATCTCGATTTTTGGTTTTACAAAATTCTTTCAATATTTCTGGGAAACTTTTTATGTATGCATACAACCTCCTCTTTCAGTGCATGGCATTTAAGACACTCCCAGCTTCTTAGAAATTCAGAGATGCGCCTCTCATGTTCAGTTGCCATTTCCACTCTTTTCAAACCAACTCGGCTGTGTTTTCACAATATTTTACTTGTTTTGTAAGTTGGCCTCATTTCTTCCCCACTAAATATAAAGTAAAATCTATTTGCTCAATAAAAGTGTAATTCTTTGTTTTCTTTTCTACTTTGCCTTTTGGAACAGATATATGTGTCTTAGCATCCTCTCTTGAATTATGTTTATGGAGCCCTATGTGGAAAAACATATGAAGATTATGACTTCTGAACGCAAATGCGCCTATCATGTATGGGAATTGTCTCAGTCCCATTTTCCTCATGTAGGGTAATACTCTACAGAAGTAATCTCTATTGGGAAGGCAGCTCATAACTCAAGCCTGCAGTCTATTTTTTTGTTCTCCTTCATGGTGTACGTGTAATTTTTGGTGTATATTCCTTTGAGTCTAGACTTCAAATATTTCCCAAAAATGTTACCTCAGGGCATGTGAAATACATGCTTTTTGTCTATAATACATCTGTAGCCTTCAATTCACCTACAAATGATTGAAATATTCCATGCTGAGGACACTTCTCAAATCCAAAAGTTTTTAATAACTCCCAGGTGCAGTCATTCCAGTCATGAAAACGGGGATTAAAATTACTCTATGGCACTGTTGAGGGGTATCTCTCAATATTTTCTTGACATTTGACTGCTTTGTAAGATTTATTCAAAATAACTCTGAGACTGTGCCCCTTTTCATTTTTTTCCATCAATTTGGGATAGTGTCAACTTTTCATTTGTCTAGTTCAAACAATAACATGAGTTACATGTAGGTATACTTACTTTTCCTTTCATATATTAAAATTATTTTTATCAAGTGTGGGCTTCTCTTATCCCAGTTGAATGAACACATCTTTCTTCATTTCATTTTACTTTCTAAAAAATCTGTTCTTTGAAGTATTTTTTTTTACTGAATTTTGAGCAAAATTTATTTATTTACTTTTAGATTCAATAATTCCTGGATTGTGCATTTAAGTTCTTACTTTTGCACTACTTTTTGCAAAGTTCCATTAAATATATTTTTGTCTCTCCACCTAATTTCAATAAGATGCTATGTTCCCTTTGTAAGTAAAGAAATTTATCCTCTTTATATTTATTCATAAAATCTATCCTTCCCTTATGGCTGTGGTACCTGAAACCCACAACCAAAATAAGGATTTTTGTAATTCTGAATCTAGAGCCAATTTCAAATGAGGTAATGCTGGTTGATTATGGTTTCAGGCTTCAGGAACCTATGAATAAAGCACAGAAATAAACCAATAAACCAGAGAGCAAACGTGAATCCATCTACCTGCTGTATGAATGACTAGTCAATAGCCCATTTTTTTAATTCATCCCATTCATTTTTTTCATTTATCAAACAATTCAATTGTGGTTGACTCAAAAAGTATGATTGTAGTAATCTCTATGGAAAATTAATAAATCAGAATGAGGAGACTAGAGCATGATGGGACATGGGGATAACTCTTCGATAGAGTGGTCAAAAAAATATGACTGCATCTTCATTTCACCCAGAACAGTAACATCCAGTTAAAATGATTTGTTTGGACTTTGTGTGTAGAGCAGTGGTTGTGTTACCATGTTACCTATTACCTTCGATATCTTGATATCATCAGAACAGAGAAGGGCAGAAAATGAATACTTTGGTAAGGAATTTCCAGACAAAGGAAAGAGCTTTTGCATGTTTGTGGCACAGCAAGGAATGAGAGAGGTGAAAAGAGTGATAGATGATGACATCACAGAGAAAAGAGGAGGGCGACCTAACCAGCAACATCCAAAAGTAGAGATCGTGGCTAAAAGCGAGACTGAAATCAGGTTTTCTTCTCCTTCCATAGTCAAAACCTTGAAATCTATACACTCATTCGTTTTCTTGGACCCTAAGCAGATTAAGAACAATTATTAAAAGCCCAAGTATTTGGCTTATCTCAATGACTCATGGGCAGACAGTAATATAGGAAGTAGCAATGATAACAGGATAATATAGAACCCTAACTGTGTCCATTAGATACATGACCCAATGGATAGTAAGATCAGATCAGCCATTCTTCCTCTCCTGGGAAGAAGTGAGTAAATGAGTGTAGATGAATGGACCAGATATGTATATTTCAATCCCATTTTGGAGCAAGCTATGTAGAAATCTCTTCTTCAATGAAAAATGTGTCTAAGAAGAGAATATTTACTGCTAACTTCTTTTATTAACTATTAGCAATGCAGCTTATCATTTTGAAAGTCATCAAATGTATAGGAAATGCTCTAGCACAAACCTTGTAAATAACAAGGTTTGTAAATGATTTTAAATGATTTACCAGCAATACTTATATTAACATGACAGCTTAGCTTTAGAGCTATCCATAATAAGACTGCTAAAAGGTCATTATGAAATGTTAATATAAAATAATATTTTACATAATTCTGGACAAAAATGTGATAGTTTATAAGCTGGAACTGTGTTAAGATTTATTTTTCAGTAAATTTTCCACAAACTTGATGAAAATAATCTCAAGCAGATCTAAATATTATAAACCCTAAAGGAAATCAATGCTGGGTCAACTTTTTTCTTACCTATTTTAAAGTCTCTATTAAGAATGATTAATTCTAGTAATGTTAACCTGCATATCTCTTAACAATAAGAAATCTCAACACTATAGGTAAATGCATCTCTTAACAAAGGTAGCAGGTGACGTGATAACATAACCACTGCTGTACACACAAATTCCAAACTAGTTGTTTTAAGTGGATGGTATTGGTCTGGGTGAATTGAAGATGTAATCGTAAGTTTTTTGTTTTGATCTTAGGAAAAAAAGATTCCAATGAATGTGTTATAGAAATGACAGAGAAGATTCTTTCTTTTTAAATAATAAAAAAAAAAGATTTACTTGTTCTAGTTTTTAACAAAACCATTGAAAATTCACACCAAATAGATATAGAAAAAAAATACTTATAATGTCTTCAAATGTATTTTCTAACATATATACCTTTTTAATAAAATAGGGAACAATGTTTTGGACATTATTTTCACAATAGACTACACTGTGCTTCTTTTACCATGTCGATAAATATATATGTATGTTAGCTTTATAAATTACTTTATTCCTTTAGTGGACATTTCAAATACAGTAATACATATATCAAGTATAGTGAACATATTTCGCAATGTGGACATTCCATATTTTAGTTAACTGTATTATTATAAATAAAATTATGCCGAACGTGCATGCTAGCAATTTTTACAGGATTTTTTTAGGAGGACAGTGTGGATGGAGGAAAGTTATTAAAAATTTTTATTTTATAGTTTGTTGCACAAATCATTAAATTTTCCTACTGAAATTTTGTATGAGTTTTTCTTTCTGCTTCTAATATATGAGAGTGCTTATGCAAAACTGTTTATGCTGGAAAATATTAATTTCCTTATTATACAAGAAGTAAGGGAAGCTCTATGTTTTGTACAAAATGACTGGGACTGGAATTAAATCTTTCTTAAAAATTGTCCTATTGACATTTTGATTGTAAAAATAAAATGGTTTCTCATATCATTGTATATATCTTTAGTTGAAAATGAGTCTAAATTTCTTTACATTTTTGAACAATGTATTTTAAAAATTTTCTGCTTGCATTTTTTACTTATTTTTAAAAGAATTGTTCTATGATTTTTAAGTTCTCTTTATGTATTAAGGATATTAACTCTATGTTGTGATGTTTTTTACATTTTTTCTACTTGACCCTGCCATATTTGTTAACCCATAATTATGCATATGTAATATGCAAATCCAAAGTAATTATATAATAATTCTTCTTATGCCTGCCTCTGTTGAGATCATATGTTAAAGTTTGTTTTCCATATTTTACCATGGATAATTCCTCTCAAACTACTAAAGATTTTAATTGTCCTTTAAAGCCATCTGATTTCATGGAGAAATAACTGGATTACAGTGAGCACTATAGATAATCCACATTTTCTTGACTTACAATTATGTTCTTTCAAAAATAATAAAAAGAACGATAACAATTCTCATTTCTCTAAATGCTACCTATTAAATTATTGATCAATTTTAATCAATTAACAAACAAACTTCTCCCACATTTACTTTACCTTCCCTGGAGTCCATGTCTGTCCCTATCATCGGCTACCTGTGACTGCCTAGGCATACCTCATGTTATTGCACTTTGCAAAGACTGGACTTTTTACTAATAGAAGGTTTTAGGCAACCCTGCACTGAGCAAACCTATCAATGCCATTTTCCAACAGCATGTGCTCATTTTGTGTCCCTACATCACATTTGTTAATTCTCCTAATATTTCACACTTGTTAATTATTATTACCTCTCTGATGGTGATCTGTGATTTGTGATATTTGATGTTACAATTTTAGTTGTTTTTGGGAACCACGAAACAGCCATATAAGACAGTGAACCTAATTGAATAAATATTGCATGTATTCTGACCAATTCACCTAAAGTCTTTTTCCTCTCTCTCTCCCTGGGCCTCCCTATTCTGAGGCACAACAATATTGAAATTAATAACACAGAAATGGTCTCTAAGTGTTCAGCTGAAAGGAAGAGCTGCACAGCCCTCATTGTAAACCAAAGGCTAGAAATGATTAAACTAAGTGAGGAAGACAGATAGAAAGCCAAGAAAAGTCTAACGCTAGGCCTTTTGAGCTAAATAGTCAAGTAATGGATGCAAAGAAAAAATTGTCAAAGTAAATTAGTAATCCTATTCCAATAAGTAATAAGAAAGCAAAAAAAGCCTTATTACTGACAAGTTTTAATGGTCTAGATAAAAGGTCAAACCAGCCACAACATTCCCTTAATCCAGGGCAAAGATCTAACCCTCTTCAATTCTATGAAGGCTGAAAAAGGAGAACAAGCTGCAGAAGAAAAGGTGGAAGCTAGCAGAGGTTGGCTCATGAGATTTAAGGAAATAAATCATCTCCATAATAATAAGGGCAAGGTGAAGCAGTAAGTGATGATGTAGAAGCCACAGGAAATTATCCAGAAGGTCTAGCTAATTAATAAAGGTGGCCTCACGAAACAACAGATTTTCGTTGTTGAAGAAACAGTCTTCTGTTGGAAGAAGATGCCACCTAGGACTTTCACAGGTAGAGAGAAATCAATGTCTGGCTTGAAAACTTCAAAGGACAGACTGACTTACTTGTTAGGGGCTAATATAGATGGTTACTTTAACTTGAAACCAGTGCTCAGATACCATTTTAAAAATCCAAGGTCCCTTAAGAATTATGCTAAATATACTTTGCCTGTGTTCTATAAATAGGAAAACAAAGCCTGGATTACAGCACATCTGATTGCAGCATGGCTAATTGAGCATTTTAAGCCTACTGTTGAGATCTACTGCTCTAGAAAAAAAGATTCCTTTCAAAATATTATGGCTCAGTGACAATGCACTTAGTCACTGAAGAGCTCTAATGGAAATATACAAGAAGATGAATGTTATTTCATGGTTGCTAACACAGCATCCTTCTCCATGGATGAAGGAGCAGTTTCAACTTTGAAGTCATATTGTTTAAAAATATGTATTTATAATGCTATACCTACCAGAGATAATGATTCTTCTAATGTATCTGGCCAAAGTAAAATAAAAACTTTCTGGAAACAATTCCCGATTTTAGATGCCATTAAGAACATTTGTGATTCATGGGAGAAGGTTAAAACATCATATTATTTAGAAAATACATGTTATAATACTATAGCTACCATAGATAATGATTCTTCTAATGTATCTGGCCAAAGTAAAATAAAAACTTTCTGGAAATGATTCCTCATTTTAGATGCCATTACGAACATTTGTGATTCATGGGAGAGGTTAAAATATCAATATGAACAGGAATTTGGAAAAACCTGATTTGAAACCTCATGGATGACTTTGAGAGTTTCAAAATTGCAGTGGAGGAAGTCACTGCATGTATTAGTCCATTCTCATGCTGCTAATAAAGACACACCCTAGACTGGGTAATTTATAAAGGAAAGACATTTAATTGACTCACAGTTGAGCATGGCTGGAGAGGCCTCAGGAAACTTACAATCATGGTGGAAGGCAAACGGGAAGCAAGGCACCTTCTTCACAAGGCACCAGGAAGGAGAAGTACAGAGCAAAGGGGGAGAAATGCTGAGAAAAGGGGGAAAGGCCCCTTATAAAAACATCAGATCTTGTGAAAACTCACTCAATATTATGAGTGAGATATCATGAGAACAGCATGGGAGTAACTGTCCCCATGATTCAATTACCTCCCATTGGCTCCCTGCCATCACATGTGGGGATAAAGGGAACTACAATTCAAGATGAGATTTGGGTGTGGACACAGCCAAACCTTACCACTGCAGATATGGTAGAAATAGCAAGATAACTAGTATTAGAGGTGGAGCCTGAAGATGTGACTGAATTGCTATGACCTACTGATAAAACTTGAAGGGATGAGTAGTTGCTTTTTATGAATACACAAAGAAAGTAGTTTCTTGTGAAGGAATCTACTGCTGGTGAAGATGCTGTGAAAAGTGTTGAAGTGACAAGAAAGAATGTAGAAGTTTATTACAAAAGCTTAAATCATAAACAGAGTCAGGGTTTGAGAGGTTTTGAAGGAAATTCTAGTCTGGGTAATATGGTATCAAATAGCATTTCATGCTAGAGAAATCTTTTATGAAACAGAGTCAATAGATGCAGCAGACTTCATTGCTGCCTTATTTTAAGAAGTTTCCAGTCACTCCACCCTTCAGTAACCACCACCTTGATGAGTTAGCAGCCATCAACATGAAGGCAAGATCCTCCACCAGCAAAATATCAAGATTTGCTGAATGCTTAGATGAAGGTTAGCTTTTTTTTTTCTAGCAATAAAGTATTTGCTAATTAAGGTATGAACAGTATTTTTTAACAATAACGCTATTGCACGCTTAATAGACTACAGTGTAGTGTAAACATAACATTCATTTGCGCTGGGAAACCAAAAAATTGGGGGACTTGCTTTATTGTGGTGGTCTTGAAACAAACTCCTATCTCTAAGGAGTTTGAGTTTAGCATCCCTAATGCAAAAATCTGAAACCTGAAGAGCTCCAAAATCTGAAAGTTTTTGAGAGCTGACATGGCACCACAACTGGAAAATTCTACACTTCATGCATGTGACAGGTTGTAAATTGCAGTCAAAATTTGTTTTATGCACAAAATTATGAAATGTAAAAATTACCCTTCAGGCTATATGTGTAAGAAGGATATGAAAAATATAAATTTTGTGTTTAGACTTATCCCCAAGATATTTTAAAATATAAATGCAAATATCCCAAAATCCAAAAATATCTAAATCCAAAATACTTCTGATCTCAAGCATTTTAGATAAGCAGTGCTCATCCTGTATATGTGTATATATTTTTTCACATACTCCCATCACCTTTAGATTCAGCTGCCCCTTGGGAAATACATTAAAGATTGATGCATACAGATACATATCAAAGTACAGTTTTAACTGCCTGTTTTGATTGACTGCACCAATTATGAAAGTAAGATAAGTCACTATACCTGCCAGAGCCAGCTATTGGTCACTACGAAAGGCAAAGATGAGAACAGGATAAGGAAATAGGAGGGAAATGGAAAAGGTGGAGAATTCGAGAAATATCTAGTGCAACTTATCAGGTGTAATTTTGGGATTGCAGTATCTGTTAATCTTTCTTGTGAAAGGAGAGGGTAGGATATTGAGAGAGATGAGGAGAGACGGAGAAATATAAAAGAGAGGAGAAACTTAAAACACATTGTAAGGCATTGAGGTTTTAGATTTTAGGGTGTTTTATTCATGTTATTTCCCACAATTCATTACACTTTTTCCTTCCCGACAGGTGTTCAGTAGCTCACTGTGATTGCTGAGAAGTCAACACAGGGACAAAGGTATGTAGCTGTGGGAACCTCTGTCAAATCAATGAGATAATTAACCATCATGCAGTTAAAAATCCTGCTGATTCTAAACAGATATTTTGAGAAGGATTAAGCCCATATGGTCATGTTACAAAAATTGCATATTTTTTCTTTTGCTTAAAATTATCCCACTTAAAAAAGTTAAAAAGTGATTATTTTATTATAAAAGAATTTTAACTTATATAGACAATTTGGTAGAAAGTTGCCTTTCAAAAATATCACTTCAAAATAGGGTCGATTTAAAAACTTACTTATAGTTTTGGTTTTTATTTAATTTTATTCAAAATGGGCACATAACTATACATATTTATGGAGTACGATGTGATGTTTCAATGCACGTATACATTATATAATGATCAAACTAGGGTTATTACTATGTCCATCACTTTAATTATTCATCATTTATTTGTGAAAATAACATTCAAATCCTTTTCTTCTAGTTACCTTGAAATACACACTGTATTACTATTTACTATGCTCACCTTATTGTGTAATAGAACACCAAAATGGATTTACCTTCTGTAACTGTACTTTCATACCTGTTGAACAATTTCTCCTGGCCTCCCCATTTTTCTTCCCCTCCCCAGCCTCTAGCAATGACTATTCTACTCTCTACTTATATGATATCAACTTTATGATTACACATATGAGTGAGATCATTAAGTATTTTGTCTTTCTGTGCCTGGCTTATTTCACTTAATATAATACCCTACAGTTTTATCTACATTGCCACAAATGACAGGATTTAATTATTTTTTATGGCTGAATAGTACTCATTGCATATATGTACCACATGTTCTTTGTCCATTCATCATTAGATGGGCATTGAGGTTGATTCTTTATCTTGGTTACTTTGAATACTGCTGCAATAACCATGGATGTAGACGTGTCTCTTCAACATACTCATTTTATTTCCTTTGGATATATACTAACTATTGAGATTGCTAAATTATGCAGTAGTTCTATTTTTAATTTTTTGAGGAATTGTCATACTGTTTTCCAAAATGGTGGCACTAATTTATATTCGTACCCGCAGTGTATAAGAATTTCCTTTTCTCCACATCCTCACCAGCATTTGTTATTTTTTGTCTTTTTGATAGCAACCATTCTAACTGGAGAGGGGTGATATATTGTTTTGGTTTTGATGTGAATTTCTATGATGATGTTTGCTATCAAGTATTTTTTCATATATCTGTTGACCATTTGTGTGTTTTCTTTTAAGAAGTGAGTTGTTTGAGTTCCTTATATATTCTGAATATTAACCACTTGTCAGATGCATAGTTTGCAAATGCTTTCTCCTATTTTGTAGATTATGTCTTCACTTATTGTTTTTTCTGTTCAGAAGGTTTTTAATGTCATGTACTCCTATTTGTCTATTTTTGTTTCTGCTCCTTGTACTGTTCAAGAAATTCTTGCCCAATCCAATTTCATGAACCATTTCCCTATGTTTTCCCCTAGTTGTTTCATAGTTTTGGGTCTTACATGTAATTATTTCATTCATTAGTATTGATTTTTGTATGTGATGAAACATGGGATCTTAGTCTGATTCTTCTGCATGTGGAGATCCAGTTTTCCCAATACCATTTATTGCACACTGTCCTTTCTCCCATGTGTGTTCTTGGCATTTTTGTAAAAAATCAGTTGGTTGTGAATGCCTGAACTCATTTCTGGGTTATCTCTTCTGTTCCATTGGTCTATGTGCTTGTTTTGATGTAACCAAAACAGTACTATGCTGTTTTGGTTACTATGGCTCTGTGGTATATTTTGAAGTCAGGTGGTATTATACTTCCAGCTATGTTCTTTTTTCTCAAGATTATCCTTATTCACAGATGACATAATCAATACAGAGAAAACTCTAAAGAATTCACCAAAAACTCCATTAGAACTAATAAATTTGGTAAAGCTGCAGGATACAAAATCAACATACAAAAATCAATAGCATTTGTATACATCGATAGTGAACTATCTGAAAAAGAATCAAGAAAATAATTCCATTTATAATAATGATAAAAAATAATAAAATACCCCGGGGTAAACTTCACCAAGGAGGTGCAAGATATCTATGACAAATTCTATAAAACACTGATGAAAAAAATTGAAGAGGATACAAATAAATGGAAAGATAGCCCATGTCATGCACTGGAAGAGCTAATATTGTTAAAATGTCCAAGTTACCCAAAGTGACCTACAGATTCAATGCAATTCCTATTAAAATACCAGTGACATTCTTCACTGAAATAGAATTTTTGAAATCTTGAAATTGATATGAAAAGGCAAAAGGCTCCAAATAGTTAAGGAGATGATTTTTATAAATGTAATCCCTACTCAATTTGTAGCATTGTATGTTATTGCCCATCACCATTTGAAAATAGATTATCCCAGGAAAATCATTGATAATAAATAGAAAGAATAATTAGCTTAGTATTAACTTTATCCAGGTATATCCAGCCCAAATGTTATGTTTTATCTGCCTTTTATTTGTTCATGGGTCATGAATTGTTGATTTCTTTACATTTTTGTTTCCCCTTTTACACTCTAAGTCCTGAAAGAGAATGAAGCTTAATTTGCTTAAACCAGTATTTTTCAAAGTGTGGTCTTTACATAGCAGCATAACATCACCTGAGAAGTTGTTAGAAATGCAAATTACTGGGCCTTATTCCAGACCTACTGAAAAAGAAACTCTTGGGGGTGGAATTAGAAAATGTTTATTTAAAATCCTCCACATGATTATTATGCTCATTAAAGTTTGGGAGTCGCCGGCTCAAACTGTGATTGCTTCTTCTTCTAATATTCTCTCTCTTTCTGCATGTTTCTGAAAACGAACCTTGAGAATTCTCTAGAGGCCAAAGTGACTCTCACCATTAAGGTGACCCAGGTGACTGCCTTAGGCAACCTACAGTTGTGGCATAATTCACAGACTGCAAGTTCTAGTAGCTTTCCTAAATACTAACATCTCTGTTTCAGGCTCACAGATATGGCTTGTTGTGCCGGATCCCTACTGACTTCAGTAGGGATAGTACCATGTCCAAGAGGCTGGAGAAGAGACCTGGAGCCTAGGAACAAGAACATAGAGTGTATTGAGGGAACTTACATGAGGGTGGTCCATTGTCAGAGGGCTGGAAGGAGAACGGCAACTGCTTATAAAAGGCATGCAGTATATATAGCATTTTAACTTAGTGCCCTCCACCTAGCAACCTTCATTTTACCGAAAACAAAGTTCCTCCATTCCCTATATGGCCTGAGTTCCACAGGATGGGCCCGTGTTCATTCCTTGTGGATAAGAAATGAATCTGAATTGTCTACTCCCAGATTCCTCAGTTCAGAATTCTGAACACACATTCTTTTCAGACCACAGAGTCATTTTTAAGGGATGCTTAAGTTAGTGCTGTCAGATGTGTCTGTCACACAGGATCATACTCAGGTTATGCTTAAGTTATTGCTGTCAGGTGCATCTGCCAAACAGTCTCCCCACCAACATACCCTTGACTGGGCCCCACACTCTCATCACAACATTCTTCCGTGATATCCCCTGGAGTCAGGTATGTAGAGGAGCACTGTTTCCAGATGCCACAGCAATAATACAAACTACAACAACAAAAATGAATAATAAATTTAATAACAATCATACTGTATGCAAAGTTTTTCTAAGAGCTTTGGAGTTGAGTAAACCACATGGTTATACAGTTGTGAGATTCTATAACAGAAATATGGGTACCTAAGGCCTGTGTGGCCTGGGTTATGTTGTGAAAGTAATCAGGGCTATATAGACAACATTCAGTTTTAATTAATGCACAGATTTCACCCTGGGCAGCACTTAAGGTGTCCAAAGCCACACAATTTTGCAAACAAGGGTGCACAACACACTACCTGTATATGCACTGCCCTTATTTACCTTAGCTCATCGTATACAGCCTACCTCATAGTGGGGATAACATTAATTTGCTCCCAATCTATATGGAAAATATGCAGTCTCATCTCCTTAATGGTAGGGAATTCACTGCATGAGGTGCTGTTGTTGATAAAGAGAAACAAGTGAGGGTCATTATACCACATATAGAAGAGGTTTCAAATACTCAGTTTAGCTGCTTGGATGTGCCATGGTGGACCCATAGTGGAAGAGAGAGGCAGCTCCTCACAGACCCAACAGGCTGGTTTTTTCTGGAGAGAGACCATCTGCACCCAGTTGACGAAGAGGTTTGCTGCACACCATTTATGGACATTCTGAGAGATCACCACCCCTGTCAGTGTCCTGGTGTCTGATTTATAATACCAAATGGATTGCCTCCCCTCCCAATCTGTGATGCATTACAAAAGGCCAGAGTAAGACAATGGGGGTGTTAAAATGTTCCATTATAAAATGATTGTCTCCTTGCACAAGGGAGGACAAGAATTCATTATTTTAAAAGTACGAGAGAGGGTAGGATATAAAATAGGTGTGACCTGTATGTGGTTTTCTAGGCCCTTCCTCTCATGGAGCAGCAAAGCTGAACTATTGGGGGTGGTTTGCCATTTCCAGGGCCACATACTATTGTGCTCCCCAGTGGGTAGGTCCTGTGGGAAGGGCAATAGCAGGTTATCGAAAGTACCAGCTTAGGGTAAAGGTGTACTGTCCCTTATACTTTCTACCTGGATCCTTATGGTGGTATCAGGTCCTTGCATTAGAAGAGTATGTGCTGGGCTGATGAGAGAACTTGTTTATTCAGGGTGTGGATGGCTGCTGGTAAGCAGCATGTCTGCAGAGCCAGAGAGTGTGTCTCCTGCCAGAGGTGTTGCTTCAACAGTCCATTCATCTCTTCAATTGGGTTGTATGGCAGGTGGAAATGCCAATGGATATCCAGGACCTCTGCCTATTCCCGTACTGGTCACTGTCGATATCAGTGTGGACACTGCACACAGCAGCTCTAATCCTTTTATGGTGGATTTCTGGGCAGCATGTTTGCTGGAATATGCCTGCAGTCACCCCGTGCATGTGTCTTCACAAGTCAAATCACGGTGGCAGCCATCAGATAGAGGCAATGGTCCGATGTTGTCTACGTGCCAACATTGCACTGGGCCCCGGCCCCTGGCATTCTGTCCAGTATCATGCTGCAAGGACCTGGGGAGTTCCTGCACACAGGCAGGACATTGCTAATGGATGTGTACTGTGTCTTTATATCATAGTGGCAGGCCCTGATTCTTTGCTATAGCCTAAAGGGTACATTGTCTCTGATGTCCTGTCTTTATATGCAGCCAGTGAGCTATATCTTCTGTGGGGGCTTCCACAAGGAGATGAACGCAGGCTACTTCATCTGCCTGTTGATTTCCAGGTGGTGTAGATGCAGTGTGGATATCCACAAGGCACACCATTGTATGCATCCCCTGAATGTGTGTCCTTCCACATGTCAGTGCCTCAAAGTGGGTGGCCCGCTGCTGTCCAATCCTTTGCTTCCCGTTGTAGTAGCCATATCATGAGTCCTTTAAAGATGGCCCAACTATCAATACATAGGACTATTGGGCCTGGCTCATAGAGGAGGACCATCCAGGCCACTTCCAACTCAGTCCATTGGCTACTATGTCTTTTACCTGTATCAGTGGACTGATCCTATCAGTGGACAGGTAGGTGGCCATGGCTGTCCAAGAGCAAGGACTGCTTCATGATGATCCATCTGCATACCAGGCCTGGTCAGGAACTGGGCCCTGTTTACCCCCACCCCACCTACCGTACAAAGGAGGAAATTTGTCGATGTTCAGTGGTTTTAATCAAAGACTGCCCTTCAGTTAGTTGTCACACAGGGGACAGGACCAAACACCAAAAGGAGCTCTGTGCTCAAGAGGCTCTTAGTTAACATGCTCCTCTCTTGCAGGTATGCATGCCATTTGGCCACAGTCTGTGTCTGTTTCCCAGACTTCGGTGTCTGAAAGGTATCCTTTAGCCAACCTGCTATGGGGTACCGGGTGCACCAGGGCCCCCTTTGTAATGTCCTCCACTTGAAAGGTATAAAGTGTAGCACAGAATTGTTGCTTTTTGACACTATATCTAACTTCAGCTCCTCCCATAATTGGGACCAGAATGCTAGAGGTACATTTTGATGTCCTTTCCTCTCCCATAGGCCCCACCCAACCCCCTCAGGGTAACTGGCCAGTTAACAAGGCTCTCACTGCGGTAGAACTCCCAAGGTTTGTATTTCTTTCACTGTGATTTTATCTTGTTCAAAGGCTTCATTCCCTTTTGTAGACCAATCCCAGTGGGCCCTTGAATTAGTCAGGGTTCTCTAGAGGAACAGAACTAGTGGGATATATATATATATCTAAGGGAGTTTATTAAGGACAATTGACTCACACGATCACAAGGTAAAGTCTGATGATAGGCTGTCTGCAAGTTAAGGAACAAAGAAGCCAGTGGTGGATCATTCTGGGTCCCAAAATCTCAAAAGTAGGGAAGCTGACAGTGCAGCCTTCAGTCTGTGGCCAAAGGCCCAAGAGCCCCTGGCAAACCACTGGTATAAGTCCAAGAGTGCAAAAGCTGAAGAACTTGGAGTCTGATGTTTGAGGGCAGGAAGCATCCAGAAAGGGAGAAAGATGAAGGCCAGAAGACTCAGCAGGTCTGCTTTATTCTATCCATGTTGGCAGTTGATTAGATGGTGCCCACCCACATTGAGGGTGGGTCTGACTCTCCAAGTCCACTGACTCAAATGTTAATCTCCTTTAGCAAGACCCTCACAGACACACCCAGGAACAATATTTTGCATCCTTCAATCTAATCAAGTTGACACTGTATTAACCATCACAGTCCTCTTCTTGACTAAGTCGTATGAGGGCCTAAGGAGTTGGGCCAGATGGAAATAAAAGGATGACAATGCTCTATAAGACCTAAGAAAGTTTGCAACTCCTTCAGTGTGGTAGGACATGAATAGGCCTGCATCTTATCTATGACCACAGACTGAGTGACTAGTCTTACCCAAAAAGATGACACCCAAGCATTTAACTGATAAACCTGGAGCCTGGACTTTGCATTGACAGCCCATACTCTTTTGCCAAGCAAGGCAGAAAACTGGGGGTTGCAGTTTGTAAGCTGGAAAAAGACTCAGAAGTTAGCATGATATCATCAAATGTAATGGAAAACATGCGCCCACTCCAGGGCAGTCCGTCCACTGAGGTCTGCAGCTACTGGGCCATTGCAGATGGTGGGGCTATGCAATATCCCAGGGGCAAGATGATAATAGTTCATTTTTCTCCTTCCTAGGTGAATACAAATTGGTCTTGACTCTTTAGGGCATTGAGGATGCTGAAGAAGGCTTTAGCTAAATTGATAACAAAATGGTATGTGCCAAACACTGCTTCTACCCTCGTCAGAAGGGAGGTGATATTGCTGCATATGTTGGAGTACCACTTTATTTAATTCCCAATAACCTACTGTCATTCTCCATGTCCCATCAGGCTTCCACACTGGCTTTACAGGGCTGTTGCATGGGCTGTGCATTGACCTTATAATGCCTACCTGGGCTAACTCCTTAAAAGTTCCTGTGATTTCATCATGCCCACACCTCACTGCTACTCCCTGCAGGACTGACAGCTGTACCACTGGTGTCCGTTTTGAGTTCCCCTCATCACTTCATCACTTGCTTCACCACCCTAACTCTCAGAGAGTTTCTCAGCAGTTGTTTGGAGGGTCAAGCCTCATAAGATATCCTTTCCCAAGATGTGTTCTGGGATGGGGACAATGTATACTACATTGAGTTTTGGTGGCAGTCTCCCAACTTGTACTACTGGTTCAACCTGTCTGGCTTTCATGGCCCCTTTTCTAAAACCATCTTTTGCTGTTACAGGCCTTTGGAACAGATGAATGTTATCATATATGAGAGTGCATTAGGCTGCAGTATCTACTAGGGCATGCACAGTTTGTTTATTCTTAGGTGACTAATATACAGTTAGTTCTACATATGGCCTCTGGTCCCCGGACATCCTGACCACCATTGGTCTTATGGAGATTCCCAGGTCTTGGCCTATATCCTAGTCTAAAGGGGTTGGCATCTGTCATCCCTCTGCAGAAGGGGCAGTGTGTAGTGAACCTGAGGCTCCTTAGTGAAGCTCTGTTCTGGCTTGATCTTCTGCCACAATCCAAATAGAACAGCATTAGGTTGTTTATTTATTTCCACTCTAGGTGTCCCTGCCACTACCAGGTTGTACCATATTTGTCAGCAGGTGATGCTAATGAGCCCTTTAGCCATATCCTTTCCTTTGGCTCCCTTGTTTTCATTCCAGCAGTACACATCTCTTGCTTATGCAGCTTTTCTGTTTCCCCTAAATTGGAAGCTGCTTGGGCTACCTGAGACATTGGCTGTCTTATCAAGGGGCTCAGGATAGACACTACTGTGACACACCACTAGTTAAGTGCTTACTGTAAGACAGCATCTTTCATGCTGGCAGTAAAAAGATCATTTTTGTAGCCTCATAATATTCAGCATAGATAACATGCTTCATCCCTAATTCCTCTAAAATGTCCTGCAATTCCTCCATAGTCTGCCATTCAAAGGAGACATGGACATGTCTTCCTCTTTTGGCCAGGCTGCCTTGTAGCCTACAATCATCCAGCTAAGGAAGGGGATGGCCTGATCCTAATTATTGACGTCATAAGGGTGCTGCCTCAGGGCTGAGTGATTTGTGTCATTTTACTCATCTTGAGTCTGAAAGGCATTATACCCTCTGTCCCATAGACAGATAAACCACCCTGCAATTGATTATCTCCCCTTCTGCCTGAACCTATTTCCCAGCTCAACCAATTCCACAGCAGTATAGTCCCACATTGTGGTCATCTTTAAGGTGGGGGTAAGTTTTGCAGGGCTACTCCCATCATAGTAGTGACTATGGGATGGGCAGAGAGGATAGGAACCTCCAGGGTTCATCTCATTCCTCATTCTCCTCCCCACTAGGGCTCTCCACTGGGTCTCAAGACTTAGGATCCCAAGACAATTCAGTCATGATAGCCCTAACCCATTGGCATGGGAGTCAGCAACCCTTCAAAGTGTTACCCAACAAACCAGGGTCTCTATTTTGTCATCCTATGCCCACAGGTGAGGCAGTAAAGTCTCCAATGTTTCAACCTGGGCTAATCTGGCATCTCTTTCTAGTCACAGTTAATCCTGTCACTAAGGGACTCTCACCTATGCTGTGAGCTCAGCCTCAGTGGCTGCTCAGGGTGCAGTCAGAAGTGACCATCCAACCATGGCTGCCACAGCTGACTTTCAGTTAGATCCCACCCACTGCAATGGCTCTTCTGGACCCTTCAGCATTTTCGGGGCATCCCTGAACTCACATGGTAGGCCCCATCCATCAAGGAGAGTGGCTATCATGCCCCACCTAAACATCGATGGCCTGCCCGAGATTTCCTCCATGGATTTCCTCTTCCCTGATCTCATGGATCCCATTGTTTCACCACTTACAGTGTTTTCTTCACCTCTGGCTGGCATGCCAGTTGTTGTGCTGATCCCTGTTGACTTCATGAGGGATGGTACAGTGTTCCAGAAGATGAAGAGACCCAGAGCCAGCAAAACAAAATAGAGTTTATTGATGGTCCAGTGGTGGCAGGCTGGACAGAAGAACCACAATTGCTTGTAAAAACCCTGCAGTTTATATAGCATTTTCACATAGCACCCTCCCGCTAGCAACCTCCACCTGGCAACTTTCATTTAATCCAAAAGAAAGGGTATTGATCCCCTGTGTGGCCTGCATTCCATGGAATGGACCAGGGTTCATTCCTCGTAGATAAGGAATGAGTCTCCAGGTTGGCCACTCCCAGATTTCTTAACTCGGAACTCTGAACACACATTCTTTTTAGACCATAGGGTTATTCTCAGAGTATGCTTAAGTTATTGCTATCAGGTGCATCTGCCAAACACTTGTGGAAACCAAAGTAATGCACTAATATACATTTCTATCTTTTTGAAAAGTAGAACTACATGTCTCAGGAGCATTTTATTTGAAGAATTTGTTTACATCTGTATGTACTATACAAGGTATAAACCAGTTACACTATTACTTTAGTGTGACTATGGTTACTGCAACCTGTGCTATTGTAAATGTAAATCCTTGAATTACATTCAGACTAATCAGACAATAAACTGATTTCATTAGTCAGAATTTTTCAGTGCTCTGGTTGCCTATAGTTAAGGCATGAAGTAGTTTATTTCTAATTGCCATCAGAACTAGCTTACAAAACTAGGGTTAACAATCAGCATCACTATTAATGAGAAACTCACATTCATTGAAAAACTGAACTGTCCACAGTTGGTAACTAGACTGCAGTGAGGATATACCAATTGACAAACTATCTATGATTATGTCTATAAAACAAGAGATCATTTGAATGAGGTATACAAAAGGCAAAAGTAAATGTCTTTTAGATATGCAGCTCATTTCTTCTCAAGCCTTATAGTTAGAACCTCTTCCATTAGAGAAGCATTTCAAGAGGTTTCTTCCCAAGAACACATGCACATTTTTATTTACCCTTATTTGACTAGACTAGTGCTAGGCAGCCAGACCATGAGTATAAACTTTTCTCGTAGCTACTTGAAACCCATCTTTCTGATGTGGCAATAATGTATACCAGAAGTTGATTAAAATACTCTTGAGGCAATTCCAAGTACTTAAATTACTTCAATAAAAGGCACTGTTTTGGTAGATATAAATTTAATATTTATTCAGAATCACACAATTATTTAAATTTGATGCATTCCCTGATTTAGAATTACCAAGTATTTATTAATTCCATGTAAAACTTTTTAATGTAATATTCACCATTCTTAATAAAATTTACATTTGTGGCATGTGTCAAATTTCTGCTGATGAACTCAATTATAAACTGCTGATATGTAAAACAGAATATGTATTTAGTAAGTGTACTTCAGAAAATATTTTTGTTAACAAGGGTAAAATTATTTATTAAATTTCTATTATTTTTCAATCAATTTGGTGTAATTCAGAAATTAATTGAATGTGACAATGAACTTAAGAGAGTTGCTCATCAACACCTACGGTTTTGACACTGCTGCAGAAGGTCACATTCTTGTTTGTTTAATTTAGTGAAACTGGGAGGTGCAGATCTGTCAGGTAATTAAACTTATAAGAGGAATATGAAGCATTACACTTGTTAAATTATTGTCAATGATTACATAATGAATAGAAATAATAAAACAAGAATTAGATTATATTCATTGATATAATTAAATGCTATAAATTAAGCAAAATCATTAATTGTACCAGTCCTTCATACAGGAAACTTGAAGATTTTTATGAAGTTAGCATCTCACATATTGTACTGTTTGTTAGATTAAGAAAGGGTACTTAAACTGCGTTCCAAATGTTGAAAGTGGTAAAAGCAAATTATGTAGAGAATGTTCCATAAGTATAGCTTCAAAGCAAAACCCTTGAAACACAGAGGATCTAGTTCCAGGTAATATGACAAAATTTGCAATGCCACAGTTTGTAAGTTTGAGACTATCATCACTCCTTATTCTAGAAAATTTCTAGTGATGATGAATTTATGAATAAAATATACCATTGGATTTCAGGATGAAAAGCAAAAATGGTCAGGAGATGTTAAAGGTATTCGTTGTAAAGCATTAACTTGAATTCACCCTGATATTAAAATCAGTCCCAGATAAATATGTCAATGGGCAAAAACCAGCACAGCAACTGTTCATCTAGCTAAATAATGAGGTTGATAGCAATGATAAAATAAATCTGTGGACAACTCCTAAATTTTATTTTTCTCCAAGTCCAAGATTTTCTTCTTGGAATTTATAAAACTTTGGGAATTAAAATGTGCTTTGGAAAAAAATAAAACTAGTTCTTTATCCCATCTTTCAGCCCTGTCTATTTTTCCAGTCTCTGAATCGATTTCTCCAGAGCTGAAATCACATGACCTTAGTATGTAGGCCTAGTCCTGCCCCTTTGTGGTGTCAGTTCTGACTATTATTTGCAAACTACTTGAGGAGCTATAGCCAATACTTAGGGAATATCAGTGTAGCCTTACTGTGATTTGACTCTCAACTCATACCCTGTTCTGATATTCGAGCTTCTGATTTTTCCAGACTACAAATTCCCCCGCCCCTTTAAGGCCTTTACTCTTCCAAACATGTTTCCTTTGCTTACATATTGACTGTATCATTTGCCTGCTTCCTCACTCTTTTCTTTTTTTCATATATAAATTGAAATAATGTTCTTTTGCTCTTTATGCAAAAGAATAAAGTTGCCTACAGTTAACCATAAGTAGTTTATTTCTAATTGCCATCAGAACTAGTTTACAAAACTGGGATTCGTAATCAGCACGGCTCTTAATAAGCAACTCACTTCAATTGAAGAGTTCTTCCCATCTCTTACCCACCTTTATTATTCATAACCTTAAACCAGAGGCTAAGACCTGTTCACCTGCCAAGAGACAGTTTTAATGCGGACCGTTTGCTTTACTGCCCAGAGTTCTGTTGCTAATTATTCCCCATTCCCCATAATTGTGGTTGAATTAGTGGTGGGGCCCCTCACTCTGCAGTGTAGATTTTTCTGCTGGTTCATTGTTCGAAGTATGTGACACTCTAATATTCAGGTAAGTGAGAAATCAAAGGGCTTGAAGGCATGGAGAAAGGAAGTAGCTGCAGATATACATACAGCTACCATTGTGTTCACTATAGAAGGCATCACCCAAGGGTGTATTATGCAATTGCCAGGTTAATTAAGGAATGCTATTACTAACATTATCTGCCACCTAAGAGAATTAGAAATTAGACTAAACTAAAAATCGTGGAGAGAAAAAAATTGTATAGTTTCTATCTTTGAGGATGTTATATTCTAGGTATAGAGGCACAGGAAAAATGAGAAACTTATAAGTAAGAAGACTTACAGAATAATATTTTTTAAGTTTTTTATTTTTTATTGACATAAAATAGTTTTTTTCTTTTTTTTTTTTTTTTACAATTAGAATTGAATTGCCTCCAGTTTTAAAAAGACATACCAACATTTTTGACAATTAAAGTAGGATGGCAGTAGGGGTAAGATAAAATGTTTGAAATATAACAAAATACGTAATTGTTTTACTTTTTGCAATAGATGGCATTCTGTGTCCACTCCAAACAAAACAAAACATGCGTCTTTGTTCTCTCTATGTGGAATCTCTATTGCCAGTCTTAGCACTACACTCATATAAAAGAGAGTGGTACCATCACTGAATACATGGCACATATCTGATATGTAAACAAGCAAGCAATCAAAACACCCAAGCCTTACACTAACTATGCAGTGTGTAATACAGTCCACATTTAAAATCTGTTTCGTAATCCAGTCAAACATTATCAGCCTCAACTACAGGAAACGATGCATAAATCTTATTCTGAGACCTTAGAAACAAAATACTTCTTAAATGGTAATACAGTTTTCTAAAAACTGATGATATATGTTGCTCTGAAGAGATAACTAGGTTGAGCATCATAGCAACATCTGTAAAAACAAAGTGAAACCATCAGTATATGTCAACAACACTTGCAGTACTTCTCTGCATCCAGGTGTATCAATTAATAAGAATTCTACAGAAAGGAGCTGTTAAAATTTCAAAAATAGTGGAATGCCCATACCTGAATCTCTGTTATAATAAAAAGCAATATCAGAGAATACAGCCCAAGAAAACTTAATATGATAAATTCATCAGGAGAAAAATTAGACTTATTCTTCAATGAGGGAAGCCTCTGGGATCACATAAACAAAGAGCAGAGAGAGGGAAGAGCAAATCCCTGGGGAACAGCATTAGCATAATTGAACACTTAAATGCATAAGAAACAAATTGAGACCACTTAAGTAAATAAGGAGAAAGCTATGTAAAGACAGCATCAAGATGCTACAATTGATCTTTAACTGTTACCATCTCTAGAATTAAGTAGGGCAGATACCTCTAAGGACTAGTTCCTTAGAATTAAGCTAAATGGTTAGGCCTGTGACTTTCTGCTGGGACAGCTTGCTTTGAAACCAAGTACTAGCACCTGGCAGATGTTATAATCTTGGGCATGGTTCTTCTTTATATCATAGTTTCCCTTATTCTATATAAAGCAAAATAATAACGCCGCCTCATAGAATCCCATGGTTTTTAAATGAGTTAATTGGATAAAATGTTTAACTTACGGTGCATGGCCCATAGTAAATAACCAATAAATGTATTATTATTATTAACAGGTATGAAGAGGCACATCAGTTTAAAATATAAACTTATATAAGTAAGTGCAAAAGAATGGTTTGGAAATGAATAGAATTTTTCTTTATATTACAAATCCAAATCAACTCATAAATATCTAAATCAAGACCATGTTAATTAGACCTCCATTAAAACTTGATTTCTTTACAAAAAATGGAAAGGGAATTGACTAATTTGAAGTATAAATCTTGCAATATTATAACCCAAGAGACAAAATTAAGAAGGTAAGATTTACAAATTATCTGATTTATGAACTGCAATGACTTTACAACATAGTCACAATTTTGGCTAATATAACCAGATATTTGCACACTAGTAAGTTGAATGTTGCATCAATCATCTAAGAAGTAGCTTTATCCACTTAATAGAAGTGATCATAGATAAGATTTCTATTGAAGTGCAAAATATATTTAATAATGTTATAAATATTAAGTTTACAAATTGGTATTTTTTTTAAATAACATGAGCACACCAGGTAACAGTGCCAAGAGCATGGCATAGAAAATAATCTATACCACAAAACCCTCTCCTGTGCCTCTTCCTCAGTCATCATATACCTTAAAGGTAGTCAATATTATGACTTCTATCACCTCAATTGATTTCAATTGATTTTGACATTTACCATGAAATTATATAGGACATACTATTTTGTGTTTGAGGTTCTTCTGCTCAGCATTAATCTATGAGATTGATATGTACTGTTGCTAGAAATAGTACTCTTTTCTATAACTGTATAATAGTTTATTATATGCATATATTGTATAACATGTTTATTTCCTGTTTTATTATTGATGGGGATTATTGTGAATTATTCTTAATGATCATTCTGTATATGTCTATGTTATATATATATATATAATATATATATACACACACACACACACACACACACATACACACACACAAATTTCTATGAGGTGCCGAAGCAGGAATTGAATTGCTTGGTCATAGGATATGCATGTCTTTAGATATAGAAGGTACTGATAACAGTTTTACATACTGACTGTATAATTTCCATCACCATCAGAAGTGAATGAGAGTGCTATCGATCCATTCATGAGCCCCCAATTAGTACTGTGAATTTTATTAAGTTGTATTCATTCTGGTGACTGTATAGAAGTATCTCATTGTGATTTTAATTTGCATTTTCTTAATATTTTATTACATTGAACACTGTTTCCTATGCTTGTTGGCCACTAGAATTATCTTGTTTTGTGTGTGAAAAACCTACTCAAGTTTTTCATTTTTTAAGAAAGTTAATTTGTTTTATCATTTATTCACAAGATTTATTCACAATTTATTGAAAAGGATCCTTTGCTGGATATTTGAATGACAGATATTTTCTCTTTCTTGGAAGCTTGCCTTTTGAATCTCTTTAAAGTGTATTTTAATAAATGAAAGTTTTCAAATCTGATAAAATCTAATCTATCCATTTTTCTTTTATAATTAATGATCTTTTGTATCCTGTTTAAGGAATCTGTGCCAATCTCAAAGTTATGAGTACCTACCTAAGATAATTTCTAGAAGTTTTATTCTATTACCTCTTACCTTATTTCTAGAATGCATTTCTAATTGATTTTTCAGCATGTTGCTTCTAGTACAGTTTGAGGTTAGCTTTCTTTCTTCAAATGAATATCATTTCAAAAGACTTTTTGAAGTTGAGTAACATCTAAGAGCAATTTCCCTACTACTCTTCTTTTGAGGATGCTATTGTAAATACTTTTGGGATTCTAACAATTCAAACACGTTTTTATAGCAGCAACTTTTCTTTTTTAATATATAGTCCCAATTATTAGGATTACCAATATAGTAGATCTTTGGTTTAATCTACTCTTTCAAAATAACTTCTTTCAGGTTTTATTGAACCACTGCACAAGAGGGGGAAAAAAAACAGATTAAGTAATGTTTTAAATTCATTGCTTTGTATTCTTTCAATTCTAATAGCATTAAACAGATTAAATATGTGCTTTTATAGGGATTGTTCACCAAACTTTTCTCTAGCAAAAAAGACATAGTTATGGCCTCAAAAACCAACACTTGCTTGCATATGCTCTAAAGATTATCAACATATGCTTATTGTAATAATTTATAATTTGCATTTTAATTATCAGATCTAAGTGTGCACTGCCCTTAGTAATGACCATTTTCTGTAAGTTGGATTTGTTAATACATTCACACATATATTCATTCAACAAATATTTATAACGCACAGGCTCAGTTAGGTTTTATGGATATATTAAAAACATATTTATATATTATATAAAATTAAATAGAATTAAATATCATTAATTAATTTTCCATATATAATAGCTTTTTTTAACCATGCAAAGTTTTGTTTTAGATTTTCATTTAAGTTTAAGAAATGTCACAAGTAATTAATGAACCATAATATAAGAAATTGATTGCTTTTAAAGTAATTTTCAGAATTATTTTTTGAACAAATAACCCTTTGCCCCCAAAAAACTTCATATACATTTTAAAAACATGCATAATTTCTGCTCTATTTTTCTATATATTTGAAACCCATATTTTATTGAAAATAACATAGTATGTTAAACTGTGATTAATATTTAAGAAAACAAATGGTTATATAATATAGAATAAATTCAGAAATAGAAGAATTTGATATTATTTTTAATTGTGATATAAGTATGGCACAATATAAAGTTTTAGCTTCTTAAATGTAAATATACAATGCTACATTCCAGTGATATTGCATTGGCTTAATGATGCAGAAAAGGTGGTTAGCAAAATAAAACCTTATATGCAAAATAGAATATATAAAGCAGGGAAAGAGAAAATAAATAAAGCATTTTTATAGTACTACAAAGCATGCTGAAACAAAATAATTAAGTAGTTAAGTCTTAGCTCAATTATAGCTTAGCCAACGATTCAGTGTTAGCTTAACCAAATAAAGAAGCCTTAAGGAAATTTGGATTTAGATCCTGCCTCCATTGTTCATGTAGCAAGAAGTGTGGTCTTGTCAACAAAAACTACTCAGCCACCTCTAAATTGAAATATGGACTGCCTAACCAAAGGAAGACAAAAAGAATGGTGTATGATCAATTTGTCAAAATAATTGTATATTAGCATAGAAAATTATACTCACTACAAAAAAAATGAACCTGATCTGCAAGGATGTAGAACAGATGAAAATTTTGCAGACTATAAAATGAGGAGATAATGGGAAAATTCTAAAGATACGTTTAGACAATCAGTGAAACTATTCTTGCACAAAATCAAGCTGTGTAGATTACTTCGTAAGGAACAGAATAGGGAATGACCTGGTTTTTTTTCTTTAATTATAACTTTAAGATGAAGAAGTTTCCAAGTCTTCAACATACCCTCACTGCCTAATGAATGTTCATAAAAACCTTAACATCTCTCTTCTTTCATTGTTTTAATCTAATTAATCATTAAGCACTAGGCAAATAATCATTGAGGTGTATCTATTGGAACTGTCACAAGTGAGATTTACTCTTATTTCAACGATGGTTGAATGATATACAAAGGCCTTATTGGTGCCCTCGATTCTAGCCTCTTGGTCACTTCATCTAAACCACAAAACATATTGTGACAAGTCTATTATTTTATGGTAGCATTTTGCCATATGAAGCTACCATCATTTCCATTTGTATCAAAATAACTGCTTATCTTTTTTTCAACTTTACTTTCCAACCATACTTCTGCCATTTGCTGATATGTGGTTTTACTATTATTATGATTTGTCATTATTTCTCTTTTGCTATGATTATGACTTGATTGTTATTTCTCTCGTCTATTGTTTATAGACATAATTAAGCTATGTGTTAATTTGGTGCTTTTAAGTGATATTGAGAATTCATTGTCCCCTTATAATATCATTTCCTTGTGAAAAATGTTTTGAATTGTAATAAACCTGGTCTTGCCATCAAGTTTGTATGTATAAAGTTGGCACTGAAGATAATACATAACTTACAGTTATTATTTGATATATTTTCACAAATATTAGCTATCCGTTTCTTATTGTAATGCAATCAAGTTTTTAAAATTATTTTAATCTTATTTGTCCTCCTATTTCATACCCAATTCTGCTCTATAGTTTTAAATATTTATAAACTTCAGTTTTGTGTTCACTCATTTAGTCCACGAGTACATATGAAATGTTCAAACGGAAGCAGGAGATATGCTGGAAACTGGAAATTCACTAGTGAAGATTACAGATGTACCCTCTGGACCCAAAGAGCCACTACACTTCAAGAGAAACACTTAAGACGTGTTGTATTAGTTTTCTATTGCTTTTTAAACATATTACTACAAATTTAGTGACTTAAAACTCTCATTTATTATATCACAGGTTTGTGAGTCAGAGGTCCAGGTACAAGGTGGCTCAGCTGGGTCCTCTGCTGAGGTCCTCCCAGGACCAAAATTAAATTATTTGCTATCCTTGCCTTTTATCTGGAGGCTCTGGTTAAGACTCCACTTCCAATTTCATTCAGGTTGTTCTCAGAATTCAATTACTTGGAGTTGTATGACTAAAGTCCCTGTTTTCTTGCCACTTCATCTTTAAGCCAACAAGTACAAACTGAATTTTTCTTGTGCTTCAAATCTCTGACTTCCTCTTCTGCTATCAGAATGAGAAAAATCTCTGCTTCTGAGGATGCTTCTGATTATATTAAACCCATCCACATAGTCCACATAGCCCGTCCACATAGCATAATCTTTCCAATTTCACGTCATTTGATTGGTAACCTTAATTACATCTGCAAAGCCCTTTAGCCATGTAATGTATTTATGAAAGTATCTCCAAGGAGTAAATTACAAAAGCCAAAATTTTGTCTACACACGTGTAGACTGAAACATCTTTGTATGTATCTTCATTGTTTGCAAGAACAAAAATCTGGAAACAACTCTAAAACTTATCTTAAAAAAAATACAAGTAAACTGTTATAAATTGGCATGCTGAAATATTACCCGAATTTAAAACGAATGAGAGATAGCTACAAACTATACGATGCATCTTAAGATTAGATTGACTTAAATCAAAAGTAAACAAAACTGAAAGTGGGAAGCTTAAGAAATAGAAATGACAGACAACATAATTTAAGACAATTATGGGGTCAGACCTGTAATCCCAGCACTTTGGAAAGTCAAGGCAGGTGGATCACAAGGTCAAGAGATTGACACCATCTTGGCCAACATGATGAAACTCTGTCTCTACTTAAAAAAAAAAAAAAAATAGCTGGGCGTGGTGGCGTGTGCCTATAGTCCCAGCTACTCGGGAGGCTGAGGCAGGAGAATGGCTGGAACCTAGGAGGCAGAGGTTGCAGTGAGCCGAGATTGTGCCACTGCACTCCAGCCTGGCAAAAGAGCGAGCCTCTGTCAAAAAAAATAATAATAATAATTATCTTCAAAGAGCAGAGTAAAGGAAAAATATGGGTCAGAAACTCATCAGTAGATTTCAGGTAATATCAATTAAGTATTTAAGCTGATATATGAAGACACAATTAGAATTCCTAGAATCAAGTGGTGGTGCAGGGAAGAGCAGTTATTCTTGCTCTGGAAATCTGTGTCAAGTCCCTGTGTCTGGAGAATGAAGGAAGAAGCCGTTGTGACTTGAGCAGAGAGAAGGTCACAGAAAGGCTGGAGAGGCAGGGCCCAGATGTAGTGAGAAGCAGGGAAGTGGCATGATTGAACATATTTTTAGAAGATGACTTTGTTGATAAAAGGTTTGCAGCTGGGCATTATTGGAAGTGGAGAAAACAGATAGAAAATTATGTCATGAGATCTGGGAGACCCCTATGGGGTCTATTGAAAGTGAGTGTAATTAATAAAAAGCAAGAAAGTACTCAGGGAAAACTACCACCAAGATTCTAAGATGTTTGACTTGAATTAATGAAAGAATGGAATTACCATTTACAAAGATAGGAAATAGAGAAGAGAGGAAATTTAAAGGGTCATTGGAACTTCAGAATTGCATTTGAGTTTGAGAAACTTATTGCACATCCAAAGGGAGATGTCAAGCAGGCAATTGTGTACACTGTTGTTGAATTCAGGGAAATGTCAGACATGAAAGGTAAATTTGTGAATTTTTAGAATATATGAAGTACTTAAAAGTCATGATTCCAGCTGAGAAGATGTATGGAATCAATGTAATCTGAGTAGTCCTGGGGCTCCCCAACATGGATAAAACTAATATATATAGATACTCATATAGTGAGAGATATATACATATATAAACATGAATATATATACCTATATACTCATATAGTGAGAGTTAAATTATATTATGTGTAATATATAATACATGAAGAAAATGTATAATATAAAAATAAAAAATCATATGCTTGTATATACAGTGGGTATGTAGTACAAATATAACAATTATGAGCAGGAAATAATTCACAAAAATATCAGGATAATTGATGCCTCTGAGAATGGTGGAGAAAGAATGAAATTGGGAAAAGTATACAAATGGCTTTCAATTTGGGCTTTAAAGTTTTATTTCTAAGAAAAACAATTTGAAACATTGGAAAGTTGATTACATGGCAGGTAAGAAATCACACAAAATGACATAATGCATTTAAAGAATTCTATTTAGATGTTTGTCTCCAGAATAAATGAAGTAGATATATAGGAACATAATTGAAGAAGGTTATTGCTTTTAAGGTTTCTTTTTAAGTTTTTTGCTGTTATGCATTTGTCGTTTGTTTAATTTTGTAAGAAAGGTGGTATGTAATCATGCCTTTCAGTGCTTATGGAGAAACAGCTATTGTTAAGAAAGAGATAAATTCATCATTATAATGGAAATGGAAATAAGAGAAGATAGTTGTAGCTGCAATACACTGATGTATTTGCTTTTGGCAAGATCGACCAGTTCCTGTTTTGTTGCTTCTATTTTTTCCTAAAGTATGAGGCAACCCAATAGCTGAGATTTACAGCAATGGAGGACGTTGGAAATTTGGGGCACATGAAGGTTTGAAATTGTAAATTGTGGAAAATGGCAACGCAAATTACTATGGAAACATTCTTAAAAATCTATGTGGTTTGTAGAACTTAGTTGAAGTTGAGGATATTGGTAACAATTGGCAAAAATTTATATGGGTAATAATTTACATATTTCCCCAGGAAATCTCAGATGGTTGTCTACAGTTAGTTACAAGGGGGATTGTTGAACTGATGTGTGATTTTTCCGGAAATGCAACTCAAGTTAGAAGAAGCCATTATCTGAAAGAAGAAGAAGTACCAGCTGATGTGTTGGTTATTTTAGGGCACCATTTGCAGTTACTTGAGCAATATCATGAGCCTTACCTCATGCATGTAAGATCTGGATGGGCACTACATGACAGTGCACAGTTTGTATTTCTTTCAGAGGAGCGTTCACTTTCAACTAGACGAGGCATGATTTCTAGACTATTTTCTGAAAGGCTGGAAAGTGAATGTGAACTTCTGAAGACTTGGTCCCTGGCTCTGCTCAATCAATTTTTTTTTCTTCCTTCCAAACAGCAATGCTTTGCTCCCTGAGTGGGACTGGCATAGTGGAAATTCAGGAATTGGACAGATTCCAAGTTTTGTGAGTTTCACCACTGAATATAAACCTCAGTTCATTAAATAAAAGTTTGTCCTATTCCATGGCAATTTATCTATGAAAATTGCTGTTTTAAATGTTTAATGAAGTTGAAGTGGTTTGTCACTCAGTGTCTGCCTTCAAATCCAGTAATTAAATCTATTGCCACTTTGGACTGTTGTTATAACATAGAACATGGCTACGTAAAATGAAGGATTATTGTGTCCTTGATCTTCATTTATTGTCCAATAAGCCATATGGTTAGGGAAAAGAATATTTGAGATTCATCATCATTTGTTCGGTAAATCATTTTACAAATTGCATCATTATTGTTTTGGAAGTACCTTTATAAAAACGTGTCCTAAGCTTTAAATCCCATGTATTACTCAAGATTATTTACAGTCATCCACTCAAACTAATTTAGCAAATAAAGGTATGTATAGGCTCACATCACACATGGAGTTCAGTAAAGAACTGTCTTGTATGCAGGTCACAGACAATAGTCAAATTAGGTTTTTAAGACCTTTTTTCTTTGCCATTATTTCTTCTTTATACTTTTGCCTCTGGTCTTAACTCCGGTTGCTATACCAAAATAACATGCACTAGGTGGCTTAAAAACATACATTTATCTCTTACAGTTCTGAAGGCTAAGAAGTCCAAGATCAAGATGCCAGCTGACTCAGTGTCTGATGAGGGCCCTCTTCCTAGTTTTCAGATGGTCAACTTCTTACTGTATCCTCACATGATGGAGAGAGGAAGCTTATAAGAATGCTAACATTATGGCAGCTTTATTCTCATGACCTCATCTAAACCTAATTACCTCTCAAAGGCCCCATTTCCCAATGCCATCACATTGGAGTATAGGGTTTCAACATATACATTTGGGAGGATACAGCATTCGGTCAATAATCTTTCTCCTTGCTTTCCTCTTTTAGACTCTTACTGTAGATGAGCTTCCTCAATGTAGCAGGATATGACTGCCAATATCCTGGGCATATGCCTGTACAGCTTTTAACTGTCCTATAGAGATTACACTGGCACATACTTTGCTAATGTCATATAGTATACATTTAAAATAGAGTTTTTTGGAAAAAAATATAAATGAAGCATACCCAATTCCCCGAACTCCCGTTATTCCACAGAGAATTGTGCTTAGGCCAAGTATATCTGATGGTAAAGATAGACTCTGGTAGAAAGGTCACATCCTCCGGAGTCTCTCTCTCTCTCTCTCTCTCTCTCTCTATATATATATATATATATATATATATATATATACACATTTTTTTTTTTTTTAAAGCGGAGTCCTGCTTTGTCGTCCAGGCCGGAGTGCAATGGCATGATCTCGGCTCACTGCAACTTCCGCCTCCCGGGTTCAAGCAATTCTCCTGTCTCAGCCTCGTGAGTAGTTGGGATTACAGGCACACGCTGCCACAGTTGGCTAATTTTTTGTATTTTTAGTAGAGACGGGATTTCACCATATTGCCCAGGCTGGTCTTGAATTCCTGAGCTCAGGCAGTCCACCCACCTCGGCCTCCCAAAGTGCTAGGATTACAGGCATGAGCCACTGCGCCCGGCCCCACTCTACATATTTATAAGGAAAGAGAGTCACACACATCTAGTCGATTATATTAAAAATCGGAGATTACTGGTCAACGAGAGCCTCTGGCACTAAGTGGCTGGTATGAGCCTGCCCCTCTCTTGATATGACTAATTGAGACATGCTAAGAAATAGCTTTTTTTAATACATAGATTCATCTCATCTCATAATCTAAAAGGAAGCATATGTCTCCACACCAGTTCTATAGTTCTTGTCTCTCAGCAGCTTGAACCCACCCTTCTTCATTCAGCTTTGCAATTCTGGTGCTGAGATTCTGCAAGCTACGTTTTTGCTTTCTCAGCTGGCTCCCTGTGAAGCTCTGCCAATCCTGGGCACTAGAGGGAGAGAGCAAGGCTGGAAAAGGAAGAAGGAAGACTTGTTCTTTTCTGTTTGTTCCCTGTGTACTTCTAGACTGCTTCCTGTTCCTATGGGCATTACCCCAACAACAATTCCCAGCAGTAGCAGGGCTTTCCCACAGCAGCAGCTGAATTCAGTTTACAGTTTCCTCCACACTCACATACTGAGCCTCATTACTTGCCTCTCAGAGATACCAACACCACCTGCCTGTGTCCGCTCTTTATAGGTCTGGGTCCCAGACCCAAAGACTGCTCCTCCAAACTCAGAGATACCAACACCAGCAAAGCAGCTCCTCTTCTTCAGTACAGATGCTTCTCAACATACAATGAGGTTGTATCCTTACAAACACATGGTAAGTTGAAAATATCGTTAAGTCAAAAATGCATTTTAATAGTTCAATAAACCCATAGTAAAGTTGAAAAGTTGTAAGAAAATCCAAGGCAAGTAGAGGACTGTCTGTAGTCCATGTTTCAACTCTTGGGACCCATCCTCTAAGTTTCTACATTTTAATTATTCTAGCCTCTTCCCTTTGTTCCTTTAGCTATAAGGATGATAGCTACTTTCTACAGTTGCTACCTCCATAATACCTTACAGCTCTCTTTTGATCCTTCCAGTTTCTTTGTTAACAATATATTTATATAAAATAATCCTGTTCAATAACTGGCAGTTTCTTTCTTTTGAGTAGACCCTGATACACCCTTCAAAATTTATTTGTAAAAGTTCAAGGTAGGATTCTAGTAGCTCAGGCTCAGGTCATATATCTCCCTCTCTGCTATTTGCTATGTATGATCCAGTGGAACTATGATTGACATAACCTAGGCCAAATGCTCGGGTGTGTGGCTGAGATGAGGGACACTATGATTGATAGTTTCAGAAGGATCATTTGGATTTAGAGAAATTCTCCAAAGAAACAGATTGCTGTCTCCAGAATAAGAGGGATGAAATGCCTGCTGGGGTGGGGGGCTTCGGCTACCACAGGTAGCTAACATAGCACTGCCTCTCTACCTATAAGTACATATGTTTATTAATGGGTCCAAATTAGTAAGGTATAAACATGATATTATGTTCTACTCTAGTCATTCCTTTTAGCCATATCCTGCAATATATTTTATTATCCCTGAAAATATATTCAGCAGATCTTAAAACCTGCTATCACTTTCAATTAGAACAAATCAATGTAGTTTTAAATTTCAACCCCATCTTCAGTTCAAAGTTTTTATCCTTCCTTTGTTATCTGAAATTATTGTTCCTCATCCCTCCACAGTCATAGGTGAAAGAAAGAAGGAAAGAGACATGTCTGTTATTGAGACACCTCCTCTATTTGTTTTCTGTAAATTCGGTGTCCTGCAGTGTGTGCTAGGGCACATTGATAGGAGAGGAAAAATTACAAATGCCTCTTTATTAACCAGTTTTGTAGATTTCTTTGTTGGTTAATTGCAACAGCTTTTTTGGCCACCACAGATATCCTCTGTGTGGTAAGTGTTCTAATGAACTGGGCACATGAGTAAGTTCTCCTCACTGTATATATAGTTCCCTGATTTGCAAAAGCTGACTCAGGCATCCTTGGCAGTCTAGCCCTCTGCGTGTAGCAGTGGATTTTACCTAGCAGGACAACTTCACAGGGCGGTGCCAGCAAAGTGGCTCACATAGAACTACTTTTAGTTTCCCATGACTGACAGAAAATTCAGACATTCATATCAAGTCATCATCATTGATGTCACTGCCTCCTCCACTTGATATTTAAATGAGGAAAAGTCACCAGGAGTCACATCATGGTAAGATATTGTGATTATTAATTTTGTATGTCAATTTGGCTGGGTCGTGGCTCCCAGATAGATGGTCAGACATTATTCTGAATGTTTCTGTGAGGGTGTGTTCGAGTGAGACTAACATTTAAATTAGTCGAATTTGAGTACAGCAGATTATTTCTATAATGTAGGTGGGCCTCATCCAATCAGTTGAAGGCCTGAACAGAACAAAAGACTAACATTCAGCAAGAGGGAGTACTGCAACAGATGACCTTCAGATTTGAACTGAAACACTGAATTTTCCTGGATCTTTAGCCTGATGGTCTTGGGCTTAAACTGCAGCATTGACTCCTCCCTAAGTCTCCACTGTTTCAATGTTTTATTGGAAAGCAGGTACTTCGCATCTCTTTGATGCAGTTTTCATGATTTAGGCAAAAGGAAAATTTCCACCCCACCTCTTATTATACAAAGACTGCCTTTTTTTTCTTGCATATTTATAGAGAGTAGTTCGATTTTACTAGAATATCTTATCATAATGATGGACTATAATACTGCTTTTCTTCTCCATTTGGATACCACATTTCTTACAACTGCTTCCTCAAGTCCTGTGAGTGGAAACATGTATCCTGTTTCCTCATTGTGGAAATACAGCAGGGAAATGTTAGGTAGCTACCTGACTAGAGTGCGGGCTTGGCCTTTTATACAGGAGCAAATATTAGCAGGATTATTGGCTTCTATGTGTCTCTGGGGGAAACTTACCCTGTGTGATTTTTTTCTTTGCTGTGGGGGCAGCCACTAGGAAACAAGATTATGTGCAAATTTACTGATGTAGGCCACAAGGGCAAGTAAAGACCATGTATAATCTTTAGAAATACAAGCTCCTCTTTAGATTTTCTTAGCTGACTTCTGCATTTGGGCCTCACACATGTATTCTCCTTAATTTACCAATTATTAGAGGGGCTGGAGAATCTAGTCAATGTATTTCTTAATGCCTTTAACCAATGTATACCTTTGTGTATGAGAATTATATACCAGGAAATGAGCTTGCTGTGACTCTTTTAACTGAATATACATTAAAATGTGCTGGTAAAATATTGAGGAAATGTTGAAATAGCATAATTGAGAGTATTCTTCCTTGTTTGGTCAAAGGCTCATGCGATACTCATGTGATAATTACAAAATTATTTTCTGTAAGAAATTAGATCAGCGTGTGAAAGTAGTGAATTATGAAAAATTTAGTGAAACAGCCATCATGGTAAAAAATACAATTATTCCTAACATTTTTATTTCGAAATAGCAGAGAACTGTGTATGTTTTCACTAAGAAGTGGAAATGCATTTGGAGCCATTATCCTTACATGCCAAATAACGTAAAACAATATACGTTAATGTCAAAGACTTTGACAATAGTTAAAGCAGCCTGCAGCAACTCTCAAAACCTGACCTGTTAATGTTGTTAGAGTTATGAAAATGAAATACTGCTCTTTAAAGTTGTTTTCTTCAATATACATATTTTCTTGTGGAAAAAAAAATAATGTCAGTATAAACATCTGGGGAGGCATGAAGATTCTGTTACCTTAAGTTCGAGCTTACCATTACCACTATACTACATGGAAAAGAACTTATTGTAGTTGTTGGCATAACCAAATTAGCTACCTGGATAAAGATCCTATTGTAAAGTAGCATAGTAAAGGAATAGCAATTATCATATCTGGCTAGTGGCTCAATTCTGTGAACTTTTCAGCGTTACCTGACTGAAGTGATGCTGGGTTTTAACAGTAAACTGAGATCCGATATTCAAATGTAGATGCTGATACCATTGTGTGTTGCATTATTATCTGAAAAAAAGGTAAATGTTGAGGTAAAATTAAATGACTTTGTAGGCTGGTAAAACGTACAATATAAATTTGAGAATATGGGGATTTTTAAAAAAAATCAACAAATAAACACAGGGAATACTTTATAAATTACATTATCTGACTAGATGGGAAAACCTACAAAAATATCCAATTATGCATATTTAATGTACTCACAAATACATTACTGGCGTAATGCATGATTATAGACAACTTCCACTGAAATTCTTAAAAACCCTGCATTCCTGAACTTTAAACTAAAAAAGAGAAGTAACCAGAGGTATTTGTTGGTTCCGTACTATGATAGATGTTTTGCATACTGCAATGAGAGAGCCAGAAAGCCTTTGCAAACAGTAAACATAAAAGGTATGATGGAAAGTGAACAACTTTAGGAATTGGAATTCTGACCTCACTGTTTGCCTTTTGTCACTTTAGGCAAGTGCCACTTAATTCCCTGGGGACATAGATTATTGCTTCAGAACAAATGAAATAACATGTTTACAGGTGGTTTGTACATTATAAAATGGAATATGGAAGAAAGATGCACATACAACTTTCGATTTATTCTGCAGTCCATACTTGACTGGGGGACTTAGAACATAAGAGGGGCTGATGATGAGGAGATATGCATATGCTAGAATATGATTTATATTAGGAAAGCAAAATAGCATATTTTAAAAATACAAATAGAGGGAACAGAAACTTTCTGTTTTCAGAAGAGGGCAGGACTTTTTAAAACGTAAGCATTATGGATTTAATATACCTTATATTGTTATATTCCAATTTTTGGAAAAAATGTGCATTTATAGAGTAAAATCCACTGAACTTTATAATAAAGACAATAAAAATTTTATGTTTTACATCAATCATAGTTTGCTATAAGTAAATATTTAACTTCATAAATAAAGGAACACTGAATATTCACCTGATAATTCAATGGACACTTTCGTGTGTTCATCCAATATAATTAACAATAATGTTTACAAGGCTATAATATTAGAAATCAGAACGTTTATTCTGGACTATCTTAAACTGTAACAAGAAGAGAATTGTATTTAGCACAATTCCAGGCACATACTCCTCCTTTTGTGAGGAGCTGTGACAAAAAGGATAAGGACTGTGATTTCAGAGGGTTATGTTGGCAGGGAGGATCATTTGTCTAGAACCTGGGTTTTAATATAATTGCAGGGGAAAAGGGTGCTTGAACAAGAATAGTTGAGAGGTAAAGTGAATGCAAGCAGGGAACATCATAGTGAGTGCATTAAAAAAAAAGATTTTAGTGGCTTCTATGACAGCCTATGTTACTGAGAACAATGTATTAAGATAATTTTTAGGAAGGTTTACTGGCATTTGCAGTGGGAAATATCTGTCTTATCTACAAGAAGTCTGCTCTAAAGTTATGTATTTTAGTTCTTAAAGGATTTAGAATTAGATTTACAGTAACAGTTGTTTGTTTTAGAAGTAGTACGGAGTTCAAATTGGCTGCAGAGTAATCCACATTATACTCAAGATCAAAAAAGAAAAACATCTGTATATTTCATGACATACTACTTAATTGCAGGACAATGTAAATGTTTTCTGTAATTAACATTGTTGAAAGGAATTCCATTAACTGTGCATGTTCACTCCTGCAGGGCACTAAATACTGGATTTTACGTGCAAGTTACTATTTATATATACAAATGTCACTTTGCTTAGTCAATATCTGCCCCAAAGTTATAACATCTTACTTCAGTATTTGTGGGGTGGAAACATATTTTATTACAATTTCCATTCTATTATTTTTCAAATTATAATCTATCTAGCAGTTGTAGAGTAAAATTCCAATAACTTAATTTTTGAACTTCTTATAACTACATTATTTCTATAGGAAAAATGTTTTATATCGTAGATATATTTCAATAATATTATTTTGCATCATTATTAAAATGTCCAATACAAATAGAAGTAGCTTTATTTTGTTCCTAACAGTTATTTTAATCAACCAATACAGATTTTTTAAAGACAGTCATTAGGTATTTTTAAAAATAAATTTCAATAAAATTGAAGTAATCAATGGAAGGTTACGCACAAAAAAGGAAAAAAAAATCCTCTGTAGTAAAACTGAACAAAACATCTATGAATCAATTTTCAATCTGAATTATAATTAAAAAAATATTTTTATCACGAAAAATTTCCATTCCGTAAATGTGTGATCCAGTTCTCTGCAATTATAAAGCCATACTGCCTAGATGATGCCACCATGTAATGGTTAATCTTCCTTTCCAATTTATGGTGCAAATTTTAAAAAGAGCGCTGTCTTCAAAATATCAAAGTTAAAATTGTTTTTCTGCTACATTTTGAAATACTGCATTTTGGCTTGGAAATAACTTAATGAAACTAAAAATAGTTTAGTCATACTAATTCTATGCCTAAACAAAGTTTTCAACTGATTTATTTTGCTAATGTTTTAATATTCATTTTAAGTTCTCACTAATCTTAAGTTGCTGCATCCAAGATATCAAGAAATGGCATATAATATAATTAATTTTATGAATATGATTTGCCTTTTCTCTTTTATTTTCACACATTTATGCATGTTAGCTTCTTTGGCTGGAATATCTTCCTAAGCAATAACTGCCTGTCACCTCTCTAAATCATGCTTCAAGGCTTAGTTTAAATGCTACCTCCTACATGAACTCTCTCTTTATTATTTCAGCCTGCAGTGATTGCTACTACGCTACTGCCCTCATTATGCTATGTAGTCTTTCTAGTTATATTCAATAATTTGAAGGTATTCAAGTCTCTACTTGATTATGTATAGGGCTTTTTATATAAGCATCAATTTTTGTTGAAAAAAGTAAACTGTATGAAGAGCCAAAGGTTAAATTTCTCTAAAGTATCAGTACCAGGAAAATTTACAATTCCCATGAGCATTGGGTATATTTTTAATTTCATAGACATTGGCCCCTGTAATGGATCTTATTTTCTTTTATTACCGTTGCTCAGAAGCCCAGCACCAAATTTGCACCTCATATCTAGAAGGTGTACAGCATCTCATAGCCTTTTAAAAATATGAATATATTAGCTTTGCCACTGTTTTCATCCCTTTTTAATTTTTTTTGTTCCCTGTGTCTTGATTTTCTTCATTTATGTTTTTAGAAAATTCCTGAAATTCTTGAATATCTTTGTAAACCAAAATCTCTTTATATCAAAGAGAAGCATATGCAAACAAATAGAGAATAAACTGTGTGAAAATAATTATTTTTACCGGGAAACATTTCAAAAATGGGGAGAACAAGAAAATAATGAGATGCAATAAAATATATTTGGACTTCTATACATATTTCTTATTTTAAAAATAAACAAAAATTAACTTTAGAAATATTTAAATTGCAAATCAAAGAAGCACATATCTGCAATTTGCAAATAAATATACATATACTGTGTGTGTACATGCATGTGTGTCTCCCTTTTGGCACTGGAGAGCCTCTTCTATCAGCTGCTGGGAGTGTGACTGACATATGAAGACTATCATACTTGTCCTTTCCTGTCAGTGCCCTTAGCTGAAGAAAGTTGCCTTGCCTAAGGCCATGCCTTCTCTTTGAGGGTAACCTGCATCCAACAGCTAGTTGATACAGGGTTATAAAACCTGGTGCCTTTGCCATAACCCAGTATAGTAAAGCAGCAACCTAGCTTCAGAGTTTCCTCTGGAGTTAGCCGGCATTTTTGCTATGACTGTCTCAGAATACACCTTCTTCTGTTGATCAATTCTGCTTTTGTATTGCCCTATAGTTGTAAATCTTACAGTACTTCCTAATAAACTTGTTTCTCTCTTTTTTTGAGACGGAGTTTCGCTATTGTTGCCCAGGCTGGAGTGCAGTGGCACGTCAGCTCACTGCAACCTCAAGTCTCCCGAGTAAAAGTGATTCTCCTGCCTCAGACTCCCGAGTAGCTGGGATTACAGGCGTGTGCCACTACACCCAGCTAATTTTTGTATTTTTAGTAGAGATGGTGTTTCACCATATTGGCCATGCTGTTCTTGAACTCCTGACCTCAAGTGATCCTCCCACCTCGGCCTCCCAAATTGCTGAGATTAAAGGCGTGAGCCGCTGCGCCCGGCCCTAGTAAACTTTATATACCCTAAACTCTGTCTCAGAGTCTTCTTCTTGGAGAGCTCAATCTCTACATGGATAGACAGACAGATACATACATTTATACATACATACATAAAGGGATTGACAGAGAGGCCTGCCATCTGTCTGTAGCACAAGCTAAATAATCCTGAACAAAGTGAACAGATATCTGTGACACCTGGAGATCTCGTAGAAATCCCCAGGTCTAAGCTATTACTTTTCATTATCATAGGAATATATTTAATTTTCATGTTACTTTATAGTTGAGAACGAATTGCATTCTGGCCTATAAAGGAGCTGATTTTTCTGACTATGAGGTGACAATTATGGTCACTAGGGCCCTCTGCTTGGTTTTGAATCTCAGCTCCTCCATTTACTAAATGTGTGATCTTTGACAGGCATTTACCCTTTCTGGGCCTCAGTTTTCTTATTTGTAACCTGAGGATAATAACAACTATTTAACAGTGATTGGGGAAAAATACAATGAATTAAAGTGCTTGGAAAAGAATCGGACAAATGTGTTAGCTATAATCTTAATGTAAAAAATTAAGTCTCAAAGTCTCAATTACCCAGGTCTGTACATTAAGCAATTAAAAAAATCTTAACTAGTTGTTTCATATGGCCTATATAGACAATACTCAACTGAAAAGTAATTTAGAGCATGACATAATTAACAACAATGAAAATATAGACGTGAATTTTTTTACATTTTAGTAGTGTAAGAAAAAATCTAAGCTAAAGTGCTTGGGAATTCTAATTGACTGTGTTTGGGTTATCAGGTTACAGTTATATTTAAATAGATGTTCTGAGTAATTCTAGCCAGAAGTTAGAGGGAACTACCACAGTTGTTTTCAAAACATATCTGTAAATTCTTATAAACATCCCCTATCAAAAGTCAGTGTCCCCTCTACAGGCTAGTCTTTGGGACCACCAAGATGAATAGAATGTGAGAGAAATGACACTGCATGGTTTCTGAGACTATATTAGCAAAGACCATGTAGGTTTTCCTGGTCAGCCTTTGAACACTGTCTCTCAGAGCCATCAATTACTATGGAAGAAGTCCGGGAACCATGAAGCCACCTTATGTAAAGTCCACATAGAGAGAAAGATGGTGGATGAGGCCTAGTTGCTCCCTGTTGAAAACTTACTAATCCAGGTACCAGACATGCAAGTGAAGAAGCTTCAGGATGACCCTACGCAAGAACCAGAGCAAGAACTGCTAAGCCACTCATTCCCTAGAATTGGGCAAAATAAATGATTTATATCATAAGCTATTCTTTTGCAGTCGTTTGTTACAAAACATGAGATAGCAACAGTAATATTTATTTCTTTTTAGATCCTAAATTCATTAATTAGTTTTTATGTAAAAGAATGAGTGTAAGAATCAAAACTCAAAGAAAGACATTCATGAAAAATAGGTTTCATTTTTTTTAATTTTCAAGATACTGTTAAATATCTTGAAATTATGTTAAGCAATAATTAAATATCATTTTTCCTGTCTTCTCAGCTTCTGCCACAATGCAGACTTCTTTCTTTCATTTATTTCTGAAGTCTAAATAGGAGAGGACCCCTATCACTCAATGTGTGTGCACACACACAGACACACACACACAAACACTGCATATCTCATCCCATCCCTGCATTTTGGTGGGCAAACGTGTTTTCTATTATTAAGATCCAGACACACAGCCTGGTTGGTTCTTTGAGGAGGTAATATGTTCTGATTATCTATACTTAAAACCGAGACAATTGAGACAATAATGATAACAAATTATGACACCTTTTCTTCATTTGAGGTCCTGAGAAATTCAATTTCTACCCTCCAATAGAATTATTATGAAGTAGAATATGCATAATATTTCAGGACAGAAAAAAAGAGTATCTTGTACATTCCGTGCTTCAATGTTCTTCATTGCTGTTACTTGTGAAAATTATCTTTTTGGAATAATATGGCCAAGCTCTTATAATTCCAAAGAAGAAGGAAAACTAGTACAATTTCTGAAGCCTGTCCTTTCTCTGACGGAGGAAGAAAGACACATGGCTAGTTGCCGAGAGTCTTGGTTTGCAAGCTTGAGATTTGCCATGAGGGAATTGGCTCAATAAAAGTCCCTGTTTTCTAATGGAAATATATATAGATTTTTCAATGCTAGAATAAGCATTTGAAATTATACATTGTATCAATACTTTCTGCAGCAATTAGCAATCGGACCTATTTATTCCTGTGTGGGAGAGGTTGTGCTATTGGTATATATTTTTTTCTAAATCTTTCTTGGCATACACATTCTCAAAACACTTTAAAAAGAGGCTGCTTTAATGAATGTACTAGGCTTGTTGGTTGTTTCTTCAAACAATAGGAGATGGAAGATGAAGGATTTAATAAGGGAGTTAGCTTAGTTTTAAACTGTAAAACTTACGTTTTTATTGCATATAAGCACATCTTTAGAAATGAATTTAAAAGGATAATTATGTGAGGCATTTGAAAACAGTCATCAATCCTCTGACATCTACTGGAATGTGGTTTGTCACCTGTAGAAAACTAATTCTGATTAAGTAGCACTAAGATTAGTCATTCTAGTCTCCACTGGGTTGCAGTTTTTAAGCTTCACTAGAATCTTCCCCAACTTTTGGCACCTGGGTGTTATGCATACCTGGGACCACAAGCTGAAACTGAACTGATGAAATTGACATACTCAGAGTGGAAACGCTAATGTTGTCAGCTGAGGGGAAGGACTCTCAGAGGAGGACCAAGTTAATATGACAACTCCACTGAAGTGAATCACCACTAAAGAAACAGACTCTAGCATATGCAAATTGCTTTTCATTGTTATACAGAATATCTAGAAGGAGAGAATACCATTGAGTTTCTTTATAACATCTGATATTATTTTCCTCAACATTCCTTCTAACAAGTTTGCTAAAGACTCATCTTGGGGATTCTGAAATTCCAATGGTTTTATGTATCCAGACACATGAATACTCCATAAAGAAAAATAGATGCATGTGTTAAAATGAGTGACAGCATTCTATCAAAATTATCTTGGATATTAATATATCTTCCAGCCCAGATTCAAGGTAACAGCTAAACAACCACACCCTCACAGATAAACAAACATAGAAGGAGTAGATCTCTTCATACCAGCATTCAGGTCTATTCTTCCCTCTCTTTGGGAACAGAATTTCCATTTCTTTAGAACAAAATGTAGTTTTCTGTATCTTGCCCTCCTACTTTGTATTTTCTCGATTCATTTTTAAGGCTTTGGACTTAGTAAATTGTCAAGTTAATTGCGACATAATCAAAATTGAATAAACTCATGAAAGACAAATACATGTTTGGATACTGGGGAGGTCAAACTTTTCTTTGGAATGTAGCACTCGTATTTAGTACAGACAATGGCTCTAGAAATTTATTGTTTAATAGAAAAAAATGAAATATTTTTTCTACCTCACGCCCCTTCTCTCTCATTCTTAAATAGGTAACATTCCTCTTTGTTCGTGGATGGCTCTGACTCAGGGAGAGTTTTGGAGAATAGTTTTGTTTTCTCTCTGAAAATATATAAAAACCCATCTGAAGCCAGAGAAGGATTGTACCATGCTTCTGTACAAAGGATAAGGCAATCATTGATGCTAACTTACAGTAATATAATACACCATGAAAGAAGGAGAGTAAGGAATATACCATTTAAATAAAGGGTTTGGAAATGGAATCTGCTTCTTGAACCTTAATTTGTATTCCACTAAATGACACTGATTTTTTTAACCAGAGAGGATAGACTATAAAAGATCTTCCATATGTCACACTATAGGTTCTTTTGTCTTTATGACTGCTGAAAAACTTCCCCAAAAGCATTTTGGTAGAATATTTCTTATATTCCCAACAAATTATTCAATCACTTTCCAAATTATTGATGAGTTTATTCCTTGAACATAACTAAGACACGAAAAATGTTATTATCAAAAATATAGTTATACTTAAAAGATTTTCACTTTTCTGAATAAAGCAATAATACATAGTGCCTGACATTGCACCTATAATTTTACACCTCAGTGATTTTAATATAATGAATAATAGATATGTAATTTCAACTTTCAACTCTAGTAAGAGATGGGTTTGCCCCTGCCACTTGGAATTTAGATTCATGTCTATTAGCTCACACAAGGAAGTTTCAACATAAGAGTATGCCAGTCCTCAAAATGTTCAAATTTGTGTGTTATTACCTTAATACTTTTTTCATTTGAAGCATTTATTTTCTTGGTCAGTGAGAAGCTATCATATACAGTTCCAAAAAATTTCTGTGTACAAATTTATTGAGAGAGACTTCAGTTCAAACAAAAAAATAAACATTTTTATTAACTCTGTTACATGGTCACTATCCCCAGAAGCAGTAGTTATCAAAATGTAGCCCCCAGAAGAGTAGCATCAGCATTATCTGGGAATTTGTTAGAAATGAAAAATACCAGACCTTAACCAGAAGTACTGATTCAGAAACTATAAGAGTGGAGTCCAGTAATCTGAGTTTTAATGAGCTCTCCGGATGATGTGTGGTCGGTGGGAGCCACTAATTATAAAACTAAAGTGAGTAGGATTGAAAACAAATTTGATATTCTTATATGTAGGGCAATAAAGCAGTAATCGAAAGTACCAGGAAAATCAAGTGACTGTCACATATGTCACATGTGCCACATTAACTAACTTTAGATAATTAGTTGGCATAGTAATAGTTTATAACTTTGTGGCACATTAAAGTTATCAAATTGCCTTCAGATACTTCACTATATTGGTTTCTCATAATAACCCTCTGAGTTAGCTAGCACAAACCAAATATTGTTCCCTTCCTAGAAGAACACTCAAGATTTTGTCAAAACACAACCAGCTAGAGATGGTATTAGAATCATCTTCTGTCTTGGTCTCTTTGAAATTTGCTGTGGTACAATAAGACCCTTATGAAAAGGGACTGATTTAAAATATGGCATGTTTTTGTCCTTCTGCATTAATAATACTTTCATTCGGTTATCAATCTTAATATTAAGTGACATATTAAAGTGCATCAGAACAAAGACCTTCACATGTTAAAATGTTCATGTGCTGCATTGTGTGATTTTTTTTTTAAATTAACCACCTATCCTCAGTACATTATGTCCATTTATTGTATTGAGATATTGGCATATTTTACAATTGATAACAAAATATATTTCAAGAAAATTGTACTCTTTAGCTTTCCTTTGTAGGCGAAAACTCTAGTCAAGTCTCCATTGTTTTACTGACTCATGAGGTGTTCTGTTGAGTGCCTATTTTATACCATGTCCTCTTCTAGGCACTAGGAAAATAAATGTCATGAGTCTTGCATTTTAAGAGCTTCCTTTATCTAGAAACAAAAGAAGCCCCGGGAATAGCTAAGCCTCTATCATCTTGGCCTGCATTTTGGCAATAGCTTCCGCAACTGTCTTTCTGAGTTATTTTCCCTGCTGCAATAGAAAATTAACATTTTCAGGAATAAATGAGATTATGTCATTTCTCTGCCCAAAACCCTCTAGAAGATTTCCATTACATTTAAAGAATAAAATCTTAAGTATTAGTCTCTGACATACTTTGCTTTAAATATCTCCTTATTGTTTCTTCAACATATTAAGCACGTGCCCAATTTAAATCCTCTGAACAAGCAGTCATTTGGCCTGAAACATTTTTGGCCTAAAAATGTGCATGGGTCATTTTTTTATTTCACTCTGTTTTCTATTCAAATAAGCTTTCTTAGAAAGGCCTTTCCTAACCAATAACTCTGTGTAAAATAGTCCCACACGTTCCCAATCCAGTCACTCTCAAATACTCATTTTGCTACTTTTCTTGTTCTAAGCACTTATCAATGCCTGACGGTATATAATATTTGTCAATTTGGGATTATCACTTAATATTTTATATTAAAAATGTATGAATTCTTAGCCATTAATTGCTTGTTTATGATTTATAATTCTTTTCCTTAGTACTTAGATTCCATAAAGACAAATATTTTTATCATTGTGTTTACCACTATATTCTTGACACCAAGAATTAAAAGTTATGAACATACAAAAAATTATGTAAGAAAAATAAATCACTTTATAATGAAAAATTTTTTTAATGATAATAAGTAGCACAAGGTACAAGTATGCCCTAAATAACGTTATTAGCAAGTGTATACAGGATTAATTGATGGATTTGAATGAGCAAATAAAGATATAACAAATATAACAGGAGAGCTCCACTATACATTTACTAGATCAGACATATACTAATCTAGTAAATAGACAGCATAAAATATGTGGGAAGTGAAATATAGTAAATTATGTAGAACTATTAAAATGAGAGAACTGAAAGAATGAGATAAGGTTTCCCTGCACCAGCTCTCTTTGCCTGCTGCCATCCACGTAAGATCCGAGTTGCTCCTCCTTGCCTTCCAACATAACTTTGAGGCCTCATCAGCCGTATGCAATTGTAAGAGCATTAAACCTCTTTCTTTTGTAAATTGCTCAGTCTCAGGTATGTCTTTATCAGCAGCATGAAAATGGACAAATACAGTAAATTGGTACCAGTAGAGTGGGCTGCTGCTGAATACATACCTGAAAATGAGGAAGCGACTTTGGAAATGGGCAACAGGCAGAGATTGGAACAGTTTGGAGGGCTCAGAAGAAGACAGGAAAATGTGGGAAAGTTTGGAACTTCCTAGAGACTTGTCGAATGACTTTGACACACATGCTAATAGTGATATGAACAATAAGGTCCAGGCTGAGATGGTCTCAGATAGAGATGAGGAACTTGGGAACCGGAGCAAAGGTGACTCTTGTTATGCTTTAGCAAAGAGACCGGCAGTATTTGGCCCCTGCCCTAGAGATTTGTGGAACTTTGAACTTGAGAGAGATGATTTAGGGTATCTGGCAGAAGAAATTTCAAAGCAGCAAAGCATACAAGAGGTGACTTGGGTAGTGTTAAAGGCATTTAGTTTTATAAGGGAAGCAGAGCATAAAAGTTTGGAAAATTTGCAGCCTGACAATGGATAGAAAAGAAACTCCCATTTTCTGAGGAGAAATTCAAGTGAGCAGTATGCAGAAATTTGCATAAGTAATGAGCAGCTGAATATTAATCCCCAAGACAATGGGGAAAATGTCTCCAGGGCATGTCAGAGGTCTTTGAAGCAGCCCCTCCCTTCCCAGGCCTGGAGGCCTAGAAGGAAAAAGTGGTTTTATGGGCCAGGGCCAGGTCCCGGGTCCCTGTGCTTTGTGCAGCCTAGGGACCTGGTGCCCTGCATCCCAGCCACTACAGTTAGGGCTGAAAGGGGACAATGTAGAGCTTGGGCCATGGCTGGAGAGGGTGCAAACCCAAGCCTTGACAGCTTCCATGTGGTGTTGAGCCTGTGGGTACACAGAAGTCAATAACTGGGGTTTGAGAAACTCTGCCTAGATTTCAGAAGATGTATGAAAACACCTAGATGCCCAGGTGGAAGTTTGCTGCAGGGGCAGGGCCCTCATAGAGAACCTCTGCTAGGGCAATGCAGAAGGGAAATATGGGGTCTGAGCTCCCACACAGAGTCCCTACTGTGCCATCGCCTACTGTAGCTGTGAGAAGAGGGCCACCATCCTCCAGACCCCAGAATGGTAGATCCACTGACAGCTTGCACCATGTACCTGGAAAAGTCACAAGCACTCAATGCCAGCCTGGAAAGCAGCCGGAGGGAGACTGTATTCTACAAAGTCACAGGGTTGGAGCTGCCCAAGACCATGGGAACCCACCTCTCTCATCAGCATGACCTAGATGTGAGACATGAAGTGAAAGAAAATCATTTTGGAGCTTTAATGTTTGACTGCCCTGCTAGATTTCAAACTTGCATTGGGGCCTGTAGCCCCTTTGTTTTGGCCAGTTTCTCCTATTTTAAATGGCTGTATTTACCCAATGACTGTACCCTCATTGTATTTATGAAGTAACTAACTTGCTTTTGATTTTACGGGCTCATGGGAAGAACTTGCCTTGTCTCCGATGAGACGTTGGATTGTGGACTTTTGGGTTAATGCTGAAATGAGTTAAGACTTTGGGGAACTGTTGGGAAGGCATGACTGGTTTTCAAATGTGAGGACATGAGATTTGGGAAGGGCCTGGGCAGAATGATGTGGTTTGGCTGTGCCCCATCCAAATCTCATCTTGAATTGTAACTCCCACAATTCACACATGTCATAGGAGGAACCTGGTGGAGATGATTGAATTATGGGGGCTGGTCTTTTCTGTGCTGTTCTTGTCATAGTGAATGATTGTCATAAATCTGATGGGTTTAAAAATGGGATTTTCCCTGTAAAAGCTCTCTTTGCCTGCTTCCATTAATGTAAGATGTGTCTTGTTCCTCCTGCCTTCTACCACGATTGTGAGGCCTCCCCAGGCAAGTGGAACTGTAAGTCTAATAAACAACCTTTTTTTTTTTGTAAATTGTCCAGTCTCACGTATGTCTTTATCAGTAAGATGAAAATGGACTAATACACATGGCAAGGAACATCCTCTTCTAACACATTTATATTTATATTTATTGATTACCTGGTAGTAAAAATAGAAGCTTATAAGAAATTATAAATGTTCATATTTTTTCAATTACATAGATGAATGAATGATAAATATGGTTGATATACATGTCAGAAAAGATGAGGAACTTTTTACCTTTTAACAAAATCTATTAAAGAATATGAATATATTTGTGATTTCTCTTGTAAAACAAATTTAGTGTGGTAAGATTCGTTTCTTATTCATCATCAGAGTCACCACAACATGCAACAGATTATATTTTAGATAATTGGTGCTTAATATACAAATGATAGAATAGTATTTGTCTATTTTTTTATTGTCAAATAACATAGAGCTCTTTTTCTGTTTGCCATTTGAGGTCAGGTACTTGCTATCCTTTTGTAGTGGTAAGGCATTTTTCACTCCAATTTAGTGTAAATCCTTAGTCTCTGGCGCTGTCAGTCTGTAGGTAATGTTTTTATTAATCATCAATCATTTTCCTCTTTCCTACTTATACAGGTCTTGTGTGTAACCTGCAAGATTCTGTACAAGAAAAATGCCCATCATAAGTAAGCTACCAATTTTCTGAAACTATTACACTAGTGAATGATGACCTTTATCAAATGGTGGGCAATTGGAAAGCCTCCAAAACATCTTAACTAATTTGTTATAAGTAAACTTGATGTCTTGAAAAACAAATAGAGAAGCAATGCTTTCCGATAGTCATTGTCCATGAATCAACATGAAGAACTATTAACGAATTTTTAAGAAACAAAAGTGCCACTTCTAATATACTTGGGTGTCGATATAGAAGGAAAGTAAGTAACACTGTAATGGTTTTGGAAATATTGCTTGTTTAAATAGGAAATATTAATGACCAACATCATTATCACTTATGAGGAATAACAAAAGAACATAAGTTGTTGCTGGTTTATTTCAAGGGGAGTGCATATATATTTGAAAAGGAACCAGAGAGTTCTAAGTACACTGAAGGAAAGAGAAACATTGGTTCAAACAATTAAATGATTATTTCCCTTGGAAAGAGGTTGAAGTCAATATTATTTCTTACTGTTTTGTCTGTTCTTAGTCAGACTCATATATACTTTCAGAAATGTTATTTAAAGAATCAAAGTTTAAAGTAACATAAAATACACATCAAAAGTTAAAAGTACTGCTATTAAATCTACCATATTATATTTATTATTAATACTTTTATTAATAGTATAAAGCCATAATAAGTAATAGTAGTAGTTGTTCAGTAAACTATACTTTCCTTAGGTAGATTTAGTATACACATTTGCTGATATATTCAGCATACTCATAACAGCTGAAATTTAGATAGGGACCCTCTTTTTAATATAAGTTCCCTATTAGGTAGTGCTAAAATTATTTCCCTTCTCCTAACCCTAAGGAGTAAACACATAATAAACTGAAGAAATGTAGTGTGCAGCAGGAAAAAAATTGGAAAAGTCATTATATTTGTCTTTAAGGAACATTATAATAGTTTTATCATCTACCTGTTATATAATTTTCAATAATATTTGTCAATATCATCTTTATAGTTTGTGGCATATAAACATAATGACTCACTTGAAAATTCCTGCCGTTAACAATGATGATAGCCTTCATTATTGAATGTATCTCATGTACTTGCCATTATAAATAACATTTTACATATGTTATTTCACTGTGTTTCATCATATTACTGTAAGATAGTTAATGTATCACTCTTTTTCCAATAAGATTTTCTAGGGGTTCAAGAGGTTACTCAAAATCCTAAAGTCAAACATTAATGGAAAGGGGAAGCAAGAATTGAAAACCTGATATATCTGGCTCCAACTCTGCTGTCTTTTTTCACATTGTCAAGCTGTAGGACTCTGTAAATGTTTGTTATTAGGTGGGCATTTTTGGTATCCTCTGACTGTTTCATTGAGTGATTAGCAGTACCTTAGAAACACTCCAATGACCTCCTTGCTTGTCATCAGAAACAATTACTGAAGATAGTAAAGCTATTGCTCTATGTAGCCATTTTGCTAGACAACAGGAGTGGGTAACGCAGAATTCCATGGAGCCAAATGGATAATAACAGCTGAAAAAAACATAAAGCTGGATGAACGTCTTATTTTTATAGAATTGGTATTGCTAGTTCAGGGCTGAGCAGGAACTCTGAATGAGAAATTAAAGATGCATATTGTCCCTAGAATTTACTATATGTTCAACTTAATTGGAAATTGCAATTAACACACTTCTTAGGCATTTTCTTTGTTGGGTGTAGGATCAAAGTGAACTATATAAAAAAATAAGGTGTGTTTGATGATTAGAGCTATAGGAGAAAAAGTATAACACTCAATTTTGGTAGATAAAATATCTCAACAATGTCTTGAAGCAGAAACTGTTAAAGTCACACCCTATATCCTTTTGCCCACTTGAATTTCCTAAGGCTGTGATAGACAGTTTCTTGCACTTCGAAAAACGTCAGTTGCAGACACCTTTAACTCTCTTCTACCAGAGGATATCAGAGAAGTTGCTCAGCCATAAGCTGGGTGTAACCTGTAAGTAGAGGGAAGTTCAAATGCTTAGGGACAACTAAGGAGTGGTAGTCAGTGGATAAGTTAATTTATTTCCTAAAGGGTTATTTCATGTGATGATTTTATGTCAGGATCTTCATGGTTTCTCAGAGAATTCTCAGTGGGACTGAGCAGCAGTAACTCATAGAAGTATCTGGATCATTAATGTACACTTTTCAATGGCTTTTATCACTCTGCTGTCTCACCTCCTCTCTTCCTCACATGTACCCCCTGGGAGTGTATCTCAAATACACTAAGTCCTTGCCTCAGTTTCCCCTTTTGGTGAACTAAATCTAAGACTGTTCCCTATAGAATGTCCTTAAAGATGTAGGGATATTCTCTAATAAAGTGTCTTTCCCATTATCTCATTTAATACTTGATATGGTTTGGCTCTGTGTCCCCACTCAAATCTTATCTCGAATTATAATCCCCACGTGTTGAGGGAGGGAACTGGTAGGAAGTAATTATTCCCATAATGTTCTTGTGATAGTGAAGGAGTTCTCACGAGATCTGATGGTTTTAAAAGTGGCAGTTTGCCATGCGTGCTGTCTCTCTCTCCTGCCACCTTGTGAAGAAGGTACTTGCTTCTCCTTCTTCTTCCACTATGGTTGTATGTTTCCTGAGAACTTCCAGCCATGCAGAACTGTGAGTCGATCAAACCTCTTTTCTTTAAAAGTTACCCAGTCTCCGATCGTTATATATAGCAGTCTGAAAACAGACTGATGCAATACTATCAATTGTTTACAATTTTTCCTCCCTCATATACTGTAAACTCTCTGTGGGTGGTCATAGAAGCTCCTTTTCTTTTCTCCTCTCTTCTTCTTCTTTTTTTTTTTTTTTTTTTTTTTTTTTAAATATAATAGCTGTTTTTTTCCTTGCACCTAGCACAGTAGCTGACACATATTAGGTATTTGATAAATACTCATTGACTAATTGAAGTTCCCATCACAACTATGTGTGGTTGGTGTTATTGGATTATTTTGTAAAATGAGTGAAGTAACTTGCCCAGTGTTACACTGAAAGTGACAATGGACAGGACAGGATTCAAATTCCAGTCTCTCTATGTGTTCTTTCCACTATATGTCCTCCAACAGCCTAAGTCAGAGAGAAAATTGTTATGTTCTAAGAGTCTTTTTGATATCCTAGTTTACTGGCTACCAAAAAGTTAGAAGAAAGTTTTCATTTGAAAGCTTTCAGATCTTATAAACCTCTGTGGTATTTCATAAGTTTATGGAACCACTATGGTCAGAAAATGCTTTTACACAGTATACTTGTCATCCTTAGCCCATGTGTATGCCCTGGAGATCACAGAAGAATACCTTTTATACACTTTAGTACAAATGGTAACTGAGGAAAAAAAATAGAATCACACTTGGACCGTTTCTTATCCCAAATTTATTGTCCTAGAATTATTCCTTTGTATTTGGATAGTGCTATACACTCCTTATTTGTAGATGTTGAATTGAATGAAATTTTTATTCTCCTATTTTATAAAGCATGAAAAGTTTACCAGTCTCAAATAGTGATAGTGCTCTGGACGGATCGTACTTTTGGAAACCAGGCATTTGCTTAAAGTAAAAATATTAGAATTACAGGATAATACTATTATATATTTTAATTTATTTCAAGTTTAATTATGTATGCTTTAAAATACTTTATGTGTTCATAAATAACCTGATTTTCTAACTGAGACTAACCAATCATACATACACTTATTTTAGCAAGAATATATATACAGTAACATATTCGATAAATACCATTAGCAATGTAAATATCTATTGATAGTATTTAACTTGACTACATAAGCACTTAACATTAAATATATAAAGAAATAAATTAGTTTTTAAAAGTTACATTTCAATTCACCAAGTAATTTTTTTAACTATCACATGCACTTTCAGCATCACTTTTCTCATTACCACTAGAAGCATATATTGAGTCAAATAACTCCCAGCTTCATTTTTATTACCATCTAAGTATGTAAGATACAATATTTTTTGAACCAACAGGAATTTTATCCCAAGTCACAGAATATCATTCACATAGCATGAGGGCAATTTCTTTTCTTTTCTTTTTTTTTTTTTTTTTTGGTCTCAAGGATCTGTATTTATGGTCTTTCAATGTCATTGACTGCTTCTGTTATCCATTTCTAAGTTGATCTTTAAAAGGCTTCATTATTAAAATACCTCAAATTTGCAACCGTTGAATTAATTCCCCTATAAATAACTGTTAAATCTCTGTTAAAATCTTCTTCTTTTTAAAATTCTATTACTTATATGAAATTCAAACTACCATTAGTTGAGATAATTTCAGGCTGTTGCATCTTCCCCCCAAAAACATCGCTGTTCAGAATACAGTAATTGAGAAAGTGTCCTTTGATAAGAAAATATTTTAAGGATATAAAATAACTCTGCTTTTTATAAGGAATAATTTCGGTAAAAATTATCTTCTTATTTGGGCATGTTGAAGAATGTTTATTTCCTATCTATAGTAGTCTCTTGGACCTATTTTCCTATCTTCATAGTAAATGAAACATTTATCCATTTTCAAAAAACAGTAAAGTTCTGGAATTAAGCTCAATATAGCAATTTCGATGACTTGTGTTTTAAAGATGAATTATACAGATAGTTTTGCTTTACCTACAAACATGTGTGTGTGGTGGTGGGGTGTTCAACTATATGTAAGTGCGTATAAGTGTATGTATGTGTATATATAAATGAGAAGGGGTAATGGGGACATTTGGAATGTATTTTTGAATGATACTAAGATCTAGAATAAAGTAGTCTATAAAGTTCAATAAAAATAGATATAATGATAATAGTGATATGATGCTATAATAATAATTGTATACGTGGTTTAAAAAATCTAATTCCATTTGTGTACTCCAAAGATTCATTTAATAGTAACAATTTGTTTGTTTTGGCTAATTTTAATAGTTTATTTGTTTTAAAGCATCACTTGGACAGCCTGTTTCTCATAAAAATAAACAAATGAATGCACAGTATGAAGACAACACAGTCATATGAGTCAAATATTTGCAACACTGGACCCTAAAGCAAAACAGATTTCCAGACAGCATCATAGACAGCAGTCATTTTATGCCCTTTTTATGCCTTCCTGATTCTCTGTCATTTCCCCTCTAGATGAAGAAAAACTGATAAGAAATTATGTCATTCCATGAAAAAACTCTTGGATAATGGTTTTTTTTTTTATTAGCTATGTTTCAGTCTTTTGGATTCACTCAGTAAAAAATTATGACAAAATCTAATCAAAAGAATATTAAAAGGAAATTGTCACCCTCTTTTCTATAAAATGTAAAACAATTGGTAATGTGTGTTCCGCAGTGATTTACTGTATATAGAAGTGAATGGGCATGCTGAAAGACAGATATTTGATGGGTAAGGGTGATAAATATTCATAAATATAGTTAATACTAAAACATTTTCTTCTCTACTACTTATTCCACTTTACTTATTTCTACTTGCTGAAGTGGTAGACATATTAAAATATTAATTTTCCGCTTTACTGGAATGATTTCAGAGTCAAGTGCCATTAAAATTCTGAACGTAAATATGAAAAAAGAGGATGTGGCTCACACTAATCCTCTTCATTGGTTTTTTAAACTATTTATTTGCTTTTTTTTAAAGCTACTATTTTGAAAATTTTAATTGCTTTGGGAGATGTATGCAGAGGCCAGAAAAGGTGTCACAGTCTTGTGAAATAATGTCTGTCACTGCGAAAGCATTGGATAGTCCCCTACTATAAAGTTGTAAAACAAAGGGCAGCTTTTTGGAGGCAGGGCAATGTGTGATGGTCAAGGCCACATTTCACTGCCAAGTGCATTTCATGCACTTCCTAGCACTCTTCCCTTTCTTAAGTTACTATATATTTCCATTAGAGAGACAGGCTAAAAAATGCCTCTGAGGGCAACTGTTCTTGTGAAGCAATTGTTCATCCTTAGCAGGCTTTAGCACACTGTCCAAAAGTAGGGTTAAAAGCTCTGATGAAGAGGTTTGTCATTGTCACTGGCCAAAGGGAATTCTAAACTATGGATTATGAATTTAACCTGATGTGAAAGAGATGTCATGATTTATATCAATTTTTTTTTAATCTCTTTTGTGGTTGTTGTTCTTTTATCTCATGATTTTTCTCTTCGTTACTACTAATTTGAATTGGCTGGTTGATTATAACGTCACATAAAATTTATTGCTAAACTACACACACATACACGACAAATATACTGAAGCCATTTTAATAAATGGCATTTTAAACAATTGGGACCCTTTCCCAATATTCATTGGGTTACTAGTTTCAAGACCCAGCCCTTCGGTGGCCATGTCACCTTCGGGCCCTGGTATACTACAATGGCAGCATAGAGTATTTAGCTATTGACCACAAACAGCTGGTGACATTTCTGTTCTATGGAGAACAGCCATGTTCTGCACTAAATCTGACTCTGGCAAACTTAACAGAGATTGAGAGGGGAGCTTCCACCCAATTCAATAACAGCTCCCAGCTCCTGTGTTTTCCTTCAGTTCATCTCAATACAACCCTGGTTTCCTTGATAACAAACAGCTAACATTTTCTGAGCTTTGCAGAGTTCTAAGCATTTTGCATATATTAACAAATTTATTGCTTACAGCCTCCTTAAGAGTTAGATAGTATTATTATTTTCACTTAACAGAGATATTAAGTAATCATCTCATGGCCACACAGTTACTAATAGAGGAGGAATCCAAACCCAGTCAGCCTGCCTCCAGCATTCCTGCTTTAGCCACAGTGATATACTGTCTTGCCTTAGCTATGGAACAAAGAAGAGACGCTCCTTACATTTTGTCTTGATAATATCATAGACACTTATTTAAGACTTTTCTGATTTTGACTTTAAGACTTCATCTTGATTTAAACTGTGTCATTTTAGAAGATTAAAAAACATGGAAAGTTAGATAAATGAGAATTAGTTGGGAAAAAAAATTACAAAAGGAAATTCTTTATGATGATGTAAATTATTTAAAATTATTTATCCTTTTGGAGATAATGGCAGTTTCCTGATCACCACATAGGAGAGAGTGCTCACATTTTATTCATTCATTCGCTCATTCATTCATTCATTCATTTGTTTGCCTGTTTCTCAAACACTTTAGTTTGAATGTTAGACATCATTATGATTAATATTAGGTGTCTATGACATCATATATATGCAACCTACATTTGTTAGTTCTTTTACCTATTATAATAATGTTTGAAATTTTTATTCTTTTCAAAAGATTACTATATAGTGCAAGAATTATTATAATCGATGTTTGGAGGAAAAACTATCTTATGCCTTAAAAGAAGCTTTATATACATTTTAAAAAATTGTTCTTGGAACTATCAAAGTTGTCTACTGCTGCATGAGATGTTGAATTCAGCCACCAATATTGGTTAAAACATAATTCAGTCTGACATCAGTGATCCAGCTCTAATTAACTCAATATAGTTCATCCTAGCTGTAATTAAATTAATATAGATCTTATTAATATTGAGATTACAGCTAAGGCTACATTCACATTATAGGCACCCTTACCTCATGTATATCAAACTCTTTATACTACTTAAATATGTCATATATTATTTCTTGTTTTTCTCCTTACAAAATTTTTTCTCTTCTTGGAATGCTTCTATTTCATATATATATATTCATTCTGCAAATTTCCCATATCCTTTAAAACTTATTTCAAATATTAATTTACAATGACCTCCTGACCTCCTGTCTGAATTATATTACCTTCCTTTGTGATAATGCACCTTTACCTCAAACATATAACATCTGCCAGGATAGTTGCTGATTTAGTTATCCTTCTTCATCACAAGAGTGTAATGCTTTAGGAAAACATGAAATATATTTTATTTGATTTTACACTCATGGTGTCTATCAAATGACACATTCATACTATAAACAGATATACAAATGTTAAAGTATTAGCACAATAATTAGTAAATGTTTATTTTTCATTTATGTATCATATAGTAAAACAGTTGGAATAGAGAGAATTCTAATATTTCCAGGTTTCCACCCTCCTGCTCTATATACATTGTATAATCTGCCACCCTTTAGGAAGGATAGAACCTGTGAATATGATGAGATAGTCACTGTTGTGATTATATTACAAATATGTGACTTCCCCCTTAGTAGACTAGAGAGTGGCAAAAAGACTGACTCTAGCTAATCTAGAAGAACACAGTATCTATGCTACAGACTGCCTATGGAAGCCAAGTGGCAAGAAAATGTGAGTGGCTGATAATAGCTAAGTGTGATCATTGACCAACAGGTAGCAACAGTACAGCTGCAAGAAGATGCATTTTGCCAAGATGAATTTAGTGAGTTTGAAAGAGGATTCTGAGCCTGAAATGAGAATTACAACCCTGGCTGACACTTCCATTTCAGTCTGACAAGACCTTAACAGAGGACCCAGATAACCTGTACTACACATCTGACCTATGAAAACTGTGAGATCATAAATATGTGTTCTTTCGGACACTATTTTTGTGATAATGTGTGACACAGTGGTAGAAAACTAATGGAAGGATAAACAGAATTTAAAAGGCAGGGCAAATAATATACTTCAAACCCTTGTCAATAACTTAGCTACCTTTCATCTAATTTATGTATGTCCCACCTATAGATTGTTCCAAGTTACTGTCACAGTGTCTGGTTCTATAAGCTTCCAGTTTATATAAAATGCCATGAAGAATACTGACTTTAATTATTTGTTAAAATATTTTTTTCATGCATCTGTTTGTTTATATTTTATTTATTCATTTTTACTTTTTTACTGTAAACATTTAATACCTTTTAAGTGGCCCCTAACATATCTTGGCAAAAATCATTCCCCAGTAATAAAAACTTATTAATAATGTATGAATGAGTATTACTTAGAGATTGATCATTACTTTCCCCCTGCCCCAACTAAGCATAGAGTTAAAATACGGACTGTGGAAATAAAGTAAATGAAGGTAGATACAAGACATGCATTTCTAACACAATTGGCTGAAATAATGAATTATTTTGATTCACGGCATTTCCCTTTCTGAATATTTAAAATAATACTAGTAAGATTTTCGTTCTGAGACTTTTTTTAATCTGAAGATGATTAAATGATCATTGTAATGTCCTCTTATTTTTAGGAGATTTTCTTTTATTCCTCTAAGAGCATTGTAAACAACCTGATAATGCGTTATTAACACATTAAAGAATTTAATAAATCCAACTAATGGTTTAGTAGCATCTAGAACATTTTATATGCTTTATCTATATGATCAAATAGAAAGATGGTATGAAGAATTATTTTGCTGCTCTGAAATTCAGAAAAGCTTCAGGAAACAGAATGGCATAGTGTTTGTGAATATGTTACTGGTGTTGGATTTCAAGTCTACCAATCAGCTGTGTGATCTGAGCATTACACTTCTTCAGATTATAATTCTTTGTAAATTGTATATAATTAGTATCTATATCAGAGGGATCTACAAATAAATTATAATACTTATTAGAATAATTGTTTCACAAATTACATCATTGATTATTTTATACCTATAATTTTGTTATCGTGATTTGGTTATTTATCCATTACTTTTCACATTTGTTAGAAAAAAATACAAACTGCAATATTTTATTCCTCTCAAACTCATGATTACAAATAATATTTGGAGTGAATATGGAATTTGAAAATATTATGAAATAAATATGCTCAGAATGGCAATTATTGCCTTATTTCATATCTAGAAATTTTAACATATAAACTGGATACTATATACAACATTGGTCTATTAAATATTTTGTTTATTTTGTACAATGAATACAAATTGAATAAAGTAAATCAAATTAAGTTGTGTATTTTGGGAATAAAGTAAAATTGAACAGGACCACTAAATTCAATTAATGTGCACATGGAACTATAGTAGCTTTCAGAACATTTTGAACTTGTCTCACCAAAAGTATTTATTTTATAACTTAAACAAGTATATACTCACATTTGTGTAATGGAAACAAAAGCTTTATGAAACAGTACTTAATTTTTTGGCAAATCAAAGATGTCTGCATATATTTTAGACATTCTTCCTGAAATTCCATTCCTAGAGACATAAGCTCTATATCTTCTCTCTGTGAATCTTGGTTGGCTCTGTGTCTGCTCTGAACGATAGAACATTGTTGAAGTGATATGGTGCCATTTTTCTGGCCCAGGCCTTGAGAGAGTAGCTTTTTCTATTTCATGACTCTTAGAACATTTGCCCTTGATGCCCTTGGCTGCCACATTTCCCAATGCCACCAAACTGTGAGGAAGCCCAAGCTGACTATATGAAGAGTTCATGTGAGCAGGGAGGAAGAAAGAGAGAGAGAAAGAAGATAAAAGAGAGTGAAGGAGAGAAAGGGATGTGAGGCAGAGAGAGAGAATGAGAGAGAGAGAGAGAGAGACAGAGAGAGAGAGAGACCTGACCAGTTCCCAGCTATTCTAAACCCCAGTCATTCATCCGCCATGTGAGGCACCCCAGCCCCAGATTACTTGAAGCAGAAACAATTGTTCCCTAAGGCTTTCTGTCTGAAGATTCTGGACTCACAAAATCAATAAAACACTAATGATTTTTTTAATCACTAAGTTTTAGAGAAGCTTGTTATACAACACTGGAAAATCAAAAGTCTTATTCCTACATAATTTAAGCTCTATTAATCTCAAAAAATGATCTTCAACTACTAAATAGATTTCATAATGTATTAAGGGATTTCAATGTATAATTTGAAAAACACTGCTATGGACTTTCCCATAAACAAAGCAAAAACACGGCACATATAAAATTAACTTCAAATTATTTGTGTCTTTGGAATGTTTGCAAACAGAAAAACAACACCACCACCACCAACAACATGACATTCTAAAGCGTAAATCTAGTGTAGTTTAGTGGAAAGTACCTGGGTTTTATTGTAAAAACAAACAAACAAACAAACAAAAGCTGGCCCTAGTTCTGTCTGCTAATTTCTTGTCAAAATTCCTTCACTTCTCTTACCTTTAACTTTTGTCTGTGTTATAAGAATAATATATAAACATAGTTACAAGCATGAAATGATATAGAAAATTAAAAATCACCTCATGCCACAATTTAATATGAAGGCTATATATTAGTTGCCATATCATCACTCTATGTAAAAATAATGATAATAAAAATAAAGATGATGCTACATTTTAACTATTCTTTGTAAATATCACCACTACCACCATCACAACAGGCAAAACCTCAAAAAATATCCCTGTGTTGTTTCAGAAGTATGTAAGTATATAATGGCTCTAACTTTGTTGGTATTAAATGAAAATTATTTTACCAATCTCTCTGATCTCCAGGTAGGGACACAGTTTCAGGTAAACACAAATAAAATTAGGCTAAGACAAGCTTAACATTAGCTTCTGCAAGTCAGATTTCTTTCTTTCTTTTTTTTTTTTTTCTCTTCTGAATTACAATTTCTCTTCTCACTTTTAGGCGACCTACCCTTTGCACTTGTTGAATAACTAAACACACCTGGATATAAGTATTGCATAATGTCTTGCCTCCAGGCTATCTGCTTTCACTCTAAAGATGAAGTTTTGATTCTTTTACAGTTTTCACTATGAACAAGTAGAGAGACAGTATTATGAAGGCCTAGGGTACAGGCATGAACTAAAATTATATATCACTTCCTCGAAGGCCAAGTGTAAGATGACTGTGGGTTGGGTGACAGAAAGGAAAACTTTTATTGACTCTGTTCCTGCAGGGAGGACAATCTCCTTGGTTTTGTGGTAGCTGGAGGGCAGTTTATGAGTGCTCCCGGAGAGATGGAGCATGCCGCATTATCACTCTCTTTTTCCAGGACTTCTAGTAATAGCAGGGCTATGGCATCATCCACACCTTATCCTAAGCATGCCTCAGTCTCCTAGAAAAATTATATTGTTAGGATTATAAATATAGGTGTCAAAAGCCAGACATACCAAGTTGCAATTGTTTCCCTGCTTATTTACTGATTGACCCTGGACTTCATTTTTATGACACTCAGATTTTTCAACTGTAAAATCAAGCAAATAATGCTAATCCCATACAATTTTTTTAAGTAAATAAAATAGCATTTATAAAGCATTTCTCTTAGAGCATGCAGAAGATGGATATTAAGTATCAGCTATCAGTATCTTTATTATTGTCTGTGTAACCGAGATGCAGTTCTTTTTCTTTATTCACTAACCTGAGCAAGAAAATGGAAATAACGTTATGAAGCACCTACAATATAATAAACATTATTTGAATAATTTAGGTACGTGAATTATTTAAGTATTGTAACAAATCTTTGAAGTAATTTTATTATTTCATATTTTTATATGAGGAAATCAGGGTGCCGAGAGTCCCATAGCTTCATAGGCAAATCAGGCCCTTTCACCAAAATATGTAACTTCACAACTCCTGGTCTTCCACACCATGCTACCCTTCCCCCGTTTTCCCCTAGTACGTGTGTGTGTGTGTTTGTGTGTGTGTGTGTGTGTATATATATAATTATATATATAGATATAATTTTTTTTGAGATGGAGTTTCGTTCTTGTTGCCCAGGCTGGAGTGCAATGGCATGATCTCGGCTTACTGCAACCTCCACCTCCCGGGTTCAAGCGATTCTCCTGCCTCAGCCTCCAGATTAGCTGGGATTACAGGTGCCTGCCACCACGCCTGGCTAATTTTGTATTTTTAGTAGAGACAGAGTTACTCCATGTTGGTCAGGCTGGTCTCGAACTCCTGACCTCAGGTGATCCACCCGCCTCAGCCTCCCAAAGTTGCTGGGATTACAGGCATGAGCCATGCGCCCAGCCTCTGCCAGTATGTATATTTAAGACATGATGTATTTTGTGCTTTGGAGAATAATTTACAAAGCTTAGAGCTGTATATAAGGGACTTTTATTATCTTTTTATTCTTTACTTCTTTTGCCACTTAAGAGAGCATTCATTTTACTCCTGTAATAATTTTACTACTGATACGTGTATTTATTTACATTTTAATGAAGACTCCAGGTATTGAATGCTTCTTCATGTAATAAAGAAATTCAGGTGTACTAATATTTGTATGATTGTTTTAAAATACTTTCAAGGAACATCTTATCTATCAATCATTTTATCTAATTCTCAAATCCAACCTGTAAAATAAGCCCAGAATATGTAATTCAACTTTAAAGAGTAGGATTGAAAAATATAAGATACATTAAAATCAGCTAGACAAATTGGTTAGATGTAACAAGGATTCACTGAGAATCAAAATCAAAGCATACGTATATTGTACGCTAGTCTTTAGATGAATTAACTTATGTGAGTATATTACAGGTGGTCTTCCTAAAGAAGGCCATGTCAAACAATGAAACACTGGTTTCCTTCATAAGTAGATACCTTGGAACATCCATGCAGCAACATTCTACTATTTCTTCGCAGTTATAAGAGTTCTCTAATCTATTAGTCTGAATTCTTCAACAAACAGTATCCAGGAAGGAATTGTTATGCAAAAGATTTATTGGAAAAAAAAATACTCAAGAGAAAAGGGAAGCGAGCTGGTGGAGCCTGTGAAAACCATGAACCTGCAAAGAACATTTTACCCCTGTGAAGGAGAGGAGGAAGGCAAGAAGGCAAGAGAGAAGTGAGGAAAGCAGGAAGGAGGGAAAGAGGGAAGGAAGGAAGGTTGTCGATTGTACTGCAGTTCTAAGAATGTTTGAAGAAGGCTGATGGGGAGCTAAAGCATAGTCAAAATCTTCCCTTGGATTCTTTAGCGGAGTCCATCATCTCCCAGCAATAGTCCTGCCTTAGTATCTTCAGTGTCCTCCTCAGTCTTATCGGCTCGTTGGAACCCTTAAAAACCATGGCTTTGGTTCAAATGAGATGGATTTCAGAGCACTGCAGATTGGACCAGCAATCACTTACACTTCCTGCAGTTGGGAATCTGAGAGGAGGATTTCATGATCATTACACTGAGCATGCCCAAAATGTTGAAAGTCGCCTCATTTTCCTTGCTTACTGGTAGTAGTTAAGAGCTTTAGAATCAGACTGAAATGATATTCTATCTTCATGTCTTTGAGCAGTTAACTAAGCATTCTATGCTGGTTCATAACAATCTGGAAAGAATATTTTGACTCAGTCTCTACATCTTTCAAGTGCATGTAATAAAACCTATCCCATAGAGTTGTGTCAATCAGAGACAGAATATGTACAGGACTTAACACTCGTTAAGTGAATAATAATAGCTTTTATTACAATTGAAATGCTCATAACCAACTTCTACCATCCTTCTCTCCATTTACTGTTCCTCTTGCATGCTGAATACTCCAACATTATACTTCTCTCTAAAATATCACAAATTTAGCCATATAAAGACTAAGGATCTTTTTTCCAATATATCATAAACCATGTAATTGGATAATTTAATTAAACTTTGTATAAACCGGTTTGTTATTACTGTGAAAAAATAGTTATTCTATTTGTATTAAAATAATGTTTTGGAAGGCATTATAAAGGCATCTCTAAAAATTGATTGTGAATTAGTATAACCAACAAATTCAAAATATTTGAGATAAATAAAAACCTATGATTCTGAATTTGGAATGCTTCACAAACATCTTTAATTTCTCACTTCATTTTAGCAAACAAACAAATGAACAAAACCTAGAAATCATAACACTGTGTTCTAGTTGTCTTGGTGAGACAGATCTTGAAGAAATCAGCAACCCACGCCAAAAAGCCTTTTTTTCAATAATGAATGTAGTCTAATATTTTCCATTAAATTAAGTGTTCAATGCATGCATCTATTGTTCTACTGTATTTTCATGATTCTCAGATTAAACTGACTTCTATCAACAGTAACAACTTTATGATTTTTTTTTTTGCATAAAAGATCTTTTATTCTATTACAGTTTGCTCCAGTACAGCCATTTATAGAACAGAATTGTAAACACCTGCCTTCTTCAGGTGGTTGCTCTAAGATTAACTGAGATTGCTTATATAAGAGCATTAATTGCTATATCCACAGCAAAGAATATGCACAATAACTATTCATCTTGAACCTTCTGATTCTTCCTTTATTTTTCACTTCCTTACTTTTTATTTCTTCCATACTTCTTTACCCCATCATTACTTTCGTTCTTTCCAATGCTCTCTTACTGTTTCTGCTGAAAACATTAATTTCAAAAGTTTAATTCTACCCTAATTTAGTTTTCTACCACAATGGTGCAATCAGAAGGAAATACTGATTAGATTAAATCAGAAACGTGGTCTCCCATTTAAATTAAATGCCACATAAAAGCACACTCACTCTTTCATTTTCTAATGATGTTCAATAACTTCAAAATCATCTAGGGAATTTTTGATGCTTCTTGATGAATTTACGGGAGAAGGGTGTAGAACATCAGTTAGTTTTATTACTTTCCTTTCAATGGTTTATAGTTTTCAAGAAACAACCTACCTTTATAAATCTAATTTTGTAGCCTAAAGTACTGCTTTCGAGAAAGTGTTTAAAATTAATAACAAGTGAAATGTATGCAAAAATCAACATTTAGAACACAACTATGGTGCAATTTATTAACTAGGTTTAAAAGAAATCAGGTCCATTAATAATCTAGTGAGATTAGTATAGGGGGGAGATAACCTTTAACAAATTCAGCTTAATCAGTACTTAAGGCATTTTGTAAATATCTTCTTGGAATCGAGGCATCTAGAAAGAACTCAGACATATGGATGAAATGCAAAAAAGTTAATTTGTGTCACAGTCACATAACTGAAATTTATTTTGCTGTAAAATACTTTGAATGTGATTAAAGATCATATTTCTAATGCATATAACAACAGGCCTTTGCTGAAGCCTGTAGAATTCATTGTGATAAATATCTTAATATCTTATGTGATAAGAGAACACTATGAATTTTATGAATTTTTAATACATATAATATATATATGGCTTACTTGATTGCATTAAAATATTTCTTCTGGTGGCAACTAGTTCTTTTGAGGAGAAATTTCTGAACAATGATATTATCCAAGGAAGTGAGAGGCCATCCGTTTTAACTTCCAATGTGTTGGGTTTATATTGCATTGTGCCATTAAAAAGCCATTTTCTCTCTGTGATTCTGTGCCTCCTAATAGGCAGATATTAGGATATTTATCTACCTGGCAATATTCTCAGCCAATATTTGTCAGTCTTACTCTCCACATTTACAGCAGAAAAGGATTGGTAAAAAAGGGAACAAAAAGTAATAGACCACAAAGAAAGTAAATATGTAAGCCACAGAAGAGTTCATGTTTTCACTTTTCTATACTTTTTTGCTTACTTTAGGCCTTTCTTTCACATGGTGAAATTTCTTAACTATAATACATAGTTTCTTCATCGATCCGCAGGATTATTTTATGAAGAGCAGCTTACATCTCTTCTTGTGTATGGGAAATAGAATAAAAATGCAAAAGAAAAATCATTATAGGGTTTTATTGATTTAAAAATTCATCTTTTGTCTTGAAAGGCTTCACAGACTTAGGATGCTTAGAAGAGTGGAAGAGTGGTTAAAAAAAGTCAACTTGGACATATCTCTTGGAACTTTCTCCTATGACTTTATATTTTAATTACTGTTCCCTCCGAACATAAGGCCATGGAAAAAGGAATATTCATGATGGTTATCAAGGCACATGCTATTAGGCATAAGAAATCTTTCAAAGTCATAAATATCATTTAACAGACCAGTGGAATGGCTTAGCTTGGATATTCCAAAGACAAAGAATTGTAGCCAAGATAATAGCATGCCCACAATTAACCACTTAAAGACACATCGTATTATAGTTCTTTATCAAATAAGAGAATTAGAATGTAAACAAACAAAACACACACATAAATATTCTCCCATCCTGTGGAATTTAGCTTACAATATAAAATAAAACTGTCTAAACAATAATAAAGTAGTTTATAGATCTATTAAAGTAAATTACCTTTAAAAGTAAAAGAAAAAAATTACACTGTCTTCCTATAATCCGCAAAATAATGAAAAAAGTCTAGACATTAATATGAAAGTCCTACAACCCTTCTTGATATGGTAGATATTTGTGCTGAAGTTAATATATAGTAAAATAGACAAGGTTTTTTTTAATTTTAATTTTTTCTTTCTTTAATCAAACTGTAATATCATAAAATATTTTGGCCTTTGGAGACAAATGGTTTTATATTTGGAGTTGTTTAAAGTAGTTGAAGTCTAAGATATTTGGTTGTCTATACTACTATAATAAATAAATATAAAACGAAAGGAAAGAAAGAAATAGAAAGTTAATTGTCACAAACATAACATCTCAGGGCTGTAATAGGTAGGCAGGGAGGTTATGACCTGCAGTCTGTCAGATGTTTCAACTTCTTTACATTCAATGCTTGACCTCAAGGTTGCTCTGGACATCAGTATCTCAGTCAGCTAGCAATGAAAACAAGCATATGAGGAATGTTGTATGGGCTAGGCCAGTAAGTGACACATATCACTTTTGCTTACATCCCATTGGCTTGATATCATTCCAATGGCCACAGCATACTTTGAGGGAAGCAGAAAACAATACGCAGCCCAATGTGCAGCATCTCTGTTTGATGCAGAGTCCTCACTGGTAGGTCAGGATTTGATGGCTACTTCTGGTCTCAATATTTCTAAACTGACAAGACAAGTCTTCTACACCTTTAAACTCAATAGACAGCGGTGGACTGGGGGAAAGATATCCATGCAGAAATAAACAGGAAAGGTGAGGATGGGAAAACACTGAAATTGTAAAGATGAGAAGAAGAATGATAATATTTTGTAGGACAGGTGGTATAAAGAATCTTACCCTGGAAATGAAGGAAATTGTTCAGTTAGAGTGTGAATATTGTCTCAAAGAGAAACGTTAATGTTCTCAGTGGCTCCAGTATTGTCCTCTGAGCAGTTATTTCTTGTTTATTAGTCCTCATGGCCACATCAGTGGTGAGTGTTGAGAATGTAATTTGCTTAGGGCTAGTACAGCTTTTACACCCTGCTTCCTGCTGGTGCAAACTTGGAAGCCCAAGGTTTATTTACATCTTAAACAATTAAAAACATTTTGGGGGGTCAGACTTCTTGTTTCTTTGGCAATATAATATACCTTAAAACTCATGATAGATGATAGTCTATTTCCTAGTAGTCAGTTTCAGGTACTGGTAACTCACCCAGACTTGTCTCCTGAACATACTTTTCAAGCTTGCTTTATTTTTAATGTTTGTTGCCCCTATTACTTTCTTCCTCTCACTACTTAATGGCAACCACAAGTATATCATGTAGACAGAAATAGTCTTAAGTGAGAAGATAAACCCTGTATCTGATATTTACCACAGACCTAAATGGGATTTAAGAAGCGTTAATAGAACTTTGTTGTTCAAAGCCTTTTCCAACTTTATCTTCTACTTTTTAGGATCCATCATTAGTTGTTTTTGCCAGCCTTTTGAGAGACTTATTCTTCACTTTGCCAATATGTCAATATTTTCTTGAGCTCATCTCTATATCGTATTACCATGCCAAAAGCAGCAAAGGTATCTACACTCACTGACAGTTTTCTTTTTCCAACTGTTTTTCCTAGAGCTGTTGGTAACATGGACTGACTCTTATGTTTTTCCAGTTGGAAAGTTTGTAATATATTTTGCCATTGTATAAGATGGGTCTTCAGATTTCTAACCTGTAATGTTTTTTCTCTTGCTGGCTGCTTCTTAATCATTAAGACAAGACCACATAGTTTACATATTTTTACATCAGCATTTTACTTTACCTCTTCAAAATAACCTCAGATGTAATGGCTACATAAAATAGAAGTGTAATTCTTGCTAAGTGATTCACGACAGTTGCAGGGTGTGGTGGTAGGGGGAATATTTTTCTACAAGACATTATTCAAGGAGACTGAGGCTAATGACGTCACTGCCATCTTAAAGATGTGTTTTTCAGGGTCATCATAATTAACACCATTTCAATAGGATACAAGGTTAAGAGTAGAAGGGTAGTCCTGAAAGATTTTCTGGTACATACATGAAAGTGATCCATAATTCCACTCACAGTCTAATAGAATAGCATGAAGTCACATGGTCACACTCACCTTTAAGAAAAACTTGAATATAGCCCATTTGCCTATAAAGAAGAGAGAGCTAGTGGTTTCTGTAACACTGATTTTATAAAGTAAAAATTGGAATTATAGTAATTGCCTGGGTAAGGTAGCTCACACCTGTAATCCCAACATTTTGGGAGGCCAAGGAAGGAGAATTGTTTGAGCCCAGGAGTCTGAGACCAGCCTGGGCAACATGACAAAACCCCATCTCTACAAAAAATACAAAAATTATCTGGGCATAGTGGTGTGTGCCTGTATTCCCAGATACTCAGGAAGCTAAGGTAGAAGGATCAACTGAGCCTGGGGGTTGAGGCTGCAGTCAGCCATGATCACACCACTATACTCCAGCCTGGATGACAGAGTATATCCTAGATGACAGAGACAACGGATATTAACCAGTCTGCTAAACAGTTAAAGAGACAAAAAAAGAAATACATAAAAATGAACGAATGAACAGAGCCTCAGAACCCTGTGGGATAGCCTCAAGCATATCAACAAAAATATACACATACATAATGGGAAACTTAAAAGTATTTAGAGAAACAATGGACAAAAATCTCCAAAATTTGATGAGAAACATTAACCTTTACATTCGAGAAACTCAACAAATTCCAAGTAGTATAAACTAAAAGAGATATATACCCACATACATCATAATCAAACTATCAAAAGCCAAAAACAAAATAAAAAATCTTAAAGGCAGCAAGAGAAATGTCATTTGTCACTTACTAAATATCTTTAACAAGACTAACAATACTTTTTCTGATCAGAAGCAATGGAGATAAGCTCATAGAATGGCATATTCCAAGTGCTGAAAAATTAAAGACTCCTAACCAAGAATTATGTATCCAATAAAACGATTCTTCACAAAAAGTGGAAATTAAGACTTTCTGAGATAAAACTGAGAGAATTCATCACTAGCTGACTTAGACTAAAATATATACAAAAAGGAATTCTTTAGACTCGAATGATGTGATATTAGATGATAACCCAAATCCACACACAAGAATGAGGAGCACCAGTAAAAGTAAATACATAGATACGTATAAGAGACAATATAAATGAACTTTAGTTGTAACTTTATTCTTCTTCTATATGATTAAAGACAACTGCATAAAAATGATTATGAAAATCTGTTGATTATTTTGTATAATGTCTAATCTGAATGACAAAAATGACCCAAAAAGGGTGAGTAAATAGATACATTAAACTTTTGTAATCTGTTGAAATTAATATGGTGTAAATATGAAGTAGATTGTTTGCTTTTAATGTGTTTATTTAATCCCTAGAGTAACAACTAACAAAACATTTATTTAAAAATGTAATAATAGAAAAATTAAAGTGGTAACTAGGAAATATTTATTTAACACCAAAGTAGGCTTCACTGGAGAAATAGAGCAAAAATAATATAAGATATATAAAAATGTCAAATATCAGAGACAACTCCACAATATCAGTAATTATATTAAAAGTAAAGGGAGTAAGCAGTCCAATAAAATGGAAAGATTAACAGAATGGATTCAAAAAATCATAATCAAACTGTATGCTGTCTGAAAGACACACTCTATATTGAAATATACAAACAGACTAAAAGTAAAATAATATAATAAGATACTCTGTGAATAATAACTAAATGAGAGCTGGAGTGGTTATATCAGACAAAATAAAATTTAAGGCAAACTATTACTTTAAACAATGAAGGGCATTTTATAACAACAAATATAAATATATATTCACCTAATGAAAGAGACCCAAAATACGTGAAGCAAATATAGACAGAATAGAAGGGAGAGATAGACAAATTAACAAAGACAATTGGAGATTTTGATACTTCATGTTCAATAATGGCTAAGACAACTAGGCAAAAGATTAACAGACAAATATAAGACTTGAAAAATATTATATATCCATGCTATCTAACAGATAATTATAAAACAGTAAACCTAGGCACAGCATAATATGCATTCTTCTTGAATGCACATGAAACATTCTCCAAGAGAGACTTGTGTTAGGTTATATACAACAAATCCCAATAACTGTAAAAACGTTGAAATAATATGAAAAAATGTTCTCTGACTACAATGGAATAAACTTAGAAATCAATATAATGAAGATAATTGGGGATATTCACAAATATGTAAAAATTTCACAGTACATGTTTCAGTGAGCAATATGTTAAAGAATAAATCACAAGGGAGAGTACAGAATGCACTAACATGAATGAAAGCTCAAAGACAACACTAGCACTAGCACTGTGGTATAAATTTGACAAATTAACAAGAGGAGTGAACAATTAGTATACTGAAGCTACAAAACATTAAAAATTAAGAAAGACCTAAATACGTGGAAAAACATTTCATATACATGGATCAGAAATTTTAATATTATTAAAATGGTAATACCAAATTGATCCACAGATTAAGTGTAATCCCTGTCTAAATCCAAGATTCCTTTTTACATAAATTGACAAAATGATCTTTAAATTCACGTGGAAATGCAAGGGGCTGGGCCCAGAATTGCCAAAACTATCTTGAAGAACAAATTTAGGGGATTTGCACTTTAAGACTCACTATAAAGCTATAGTAATCAAGACCGTATCATACTGCCATAAGAGTAGACACATAGAATAATGCAGTTAGAATTGAGAGTCCATGAATAACTAATTACGGTCAACTGATTTTTAACACGGGTGCTAAGAGAATTCAAAGGGAAGTTAATATCCTTTTCTTTTCTTTTTCGTTTTCCTTTTTTTTTTTTTTGAGACAGTCTCACTCTGTTGCCCAGGCTGGAGTGCAGTGGCACCGTGTCGGCTCACTGCAACCTCCATCTCCTGAGTTCAAGCAGTTCTCCTGCCTCAGCATCCCAAGTAGCTGGGATTACAGGCGCCCACCACCACACCCAGCTAATTTTTTAGTATTTTTAGTAGCGATGGGGTTTCACCATATTGGCCAGGCTGGTCTCGAACTCATGACCTCAGGTGATCTGCCCGCCTTAGCCTCCCAAAGTGTTGGAATTACAGGCCTTAGCCACCATGCCCGGCCTACTTAATATCCTTTTCAACAAATGGTCCTGGGACAACTGTGTATCCTCATGTAAATGAATGAACTAAACACCCAATTTCAAATCATACACAAAATTTAACTCAAAATACACATAGATGTAAATGTAGGGGTTAAAATCTTAAGACTCTTGGAAGTAATTCTTACAGACTCATAGAATAAAACTCTAAAGGACACCAAAAGCACAAGTGACAAAATTAAAAAACAAACAAACAAACATAAATTTAATTTCATCAAACATTTTTAAAAGAGCAAAAACTTGTGGTTCAAATGAACCCATCAAGAAACAAAAAGATAACTCACAGGGATAAATTTAACAACTTAACAAGAGAAGTGTAAGATTTGTATATGGCACCTACAAAACATCACTAAAAGAAGTTAAGAAAGACCTAAATAAATGGGAGATTTATGTTTATGGGAGATATTTGCAAATCATATATTTAATAATAGACCTGTAACTGCAATATGTTATGAATGTATGCAACTCAACAATGAAAAGACAAAATTTTAAATGGGAAAAGTTTTGAATAGACATTTTCCAGTAATGCTAAACAAATGGCCAATAACACATGAAAAGATGCTTAACACATTAATTGTTAGGGAAAAACAAATAAAAAGCATAATTAGAAACCATTTCATGCTCACTAGGATGGCAATAATAAACAAAGATAGACAATAACAAATGTTGGCAAGGATGTGGAGAAATTAGAACCATCATAGATTGCTGGTGGAAAATCCAAAATATTTCAGCCACTTTGCAATTTGCAAAGCAGTTTAGTGACTCTTCACAATATTAACATAAAGTTACTTATATGACTCAGCAATTCCACTTGTAGTTATTTACACAAGATAATTGAAAACACATATATACATAAAAATGTATTAATATATATTTATAACATCATTATTTATAATAGTAAAAACTGAAACCAATACAAAAGAAAAGCAGAAACAACGCAAAGGTCCATCAACTGATAAATACAAAAAGAAATAGTGGCGTATCCATACTAAGGAATATTATTGATCCATAAAAAGGAGTGAAGTATTAATATGTACTATAACATAGATGAATCATGAAGGCCATATATTGTATTTATTTGTGTAAAATATGCAGAATAAAAAGCTCCATAGAGACAGAAATTAGATTCATCTTTGTCAGGGAATGAGGAGAGAATGAATGGAGAATGACTGTTAATACCTACAGGGTTTCTTTTGAGGTGATGAAAATGTTCTAAAATTAAAAAACGGTGATGGTTGCACAAATCTATCCTAAAAAATCACTGGACTGTACACTTTAAAATAATGAATTTGTTGTTATGTAAATTATATTTTAAGAAAGTTGATAAACAGATCTCTATTATTTTTAGAAGTTATAATAGAAGTATTCCTTTTTTTGTTGTAAAACACACTTATCTGTCCAGTCTTCAATTTTTGGAGCCCCCAGTTTTCCCTTTCCATGAGCCTCATCATGCTTCCCTCTTTTCTTATCAGGCTTAAATATTGTTTTCCATTACGAGAGTGCTTCTCTTTCATATGTCCTCAACTCACCTGCTGTTACCTACTTTACATAAACATTCTGGACTGGCAAAATTCCAATCCGAGTCTACACAAACTCTACACCTGCCCTGATGAGCCTAAAATTCTGCATGAAGAGATTATTATTAATGATAATATATTGTGTTTCTTGTTTTGTTTTTGTTTTTGTTTTCGTTTTTGCTTTGAGACAAGGTCTCCCTCTGTTGCCCAGGATGGAGTGCAATGGAGGAATCACGGCTCTGCTTCAGCCTTGACCTCCTGGCCCATGGGATCCACCCACCTCAACCTGTAGAGTAGCTGGGACTACATGCCCGCACCACCATGCACAGCTAATTTCTTTTTAAGTTTTTTTGTAGAGACAAGGGTCTCACTAAGTCAGCTAGGATGGTCTTGAACTCTTGGGCTCAGGTGATTTTCCCTTCCTTGGCCTCCTGAAGTGTCAGGATTATAGGCATGAGCCACCACACACAGCCTATATTCTTGAAAAATGCAAAGAGCAAATGTTAAGTGTTCTTAACATAAAAATGATAATTACATGAGATAATGCATTTGTTAAATAGCTAGATTTAATCATCTTCTAATATATATATTTCAAAACATCATGATGTACATACTAAATACAATTCGTACAATTAAAATAAATAGTTAATAAATAAAAGTAAAAATTTACCAACACATACGCGCACACACACACCACAGCCATGCTTCCTGAGATAACTTCAAATTGATGACTGGAAACTATAAATATCCTTCAATGCTGCCCAGCAATCCTACTAGTTTGCTAGCCAAATCTATCCTTAAGCCTCTGAAGCAGCTACTTTAATCTTTCCCTAGCTGTTTAGGACCCCTGTAGCCCCCTTTCCTCCTCAGGGTCTGTTGAATACCCTTCTTCTTTCTTTAAGAATGTAGAAGCAAGCAAAGACATGCTTATGTTTCTCCCACAACAAATTCTACGGACTTACATGCATCTGTAACCCTGTACTCCACCTTCCCCAGTTATAGGGGAGCCCATGTTCACACTCCTGTCCGTTCTGCATCCACCTCTTTTCCCTCACTCATGGGATTTTCTGCCACATTTTCACCTTAGCAATTTTTCTTCCCATTTGATTATGCCTAACCATTTACAAAAATGTCATGACAACTCATACTTTACACATTTTAAAACTCTCTGTGGATTTCCTATCTTCCTCCAGCATCAAACCCTCTTACAGAAAAATGACCTCAATAAGTTTCTATAATTATGTTGTTTAGTTCCTATTCCCTCATTATTTGTTGCATTCACTTCAATCAGGTTTTGTTTTCTAACCAAGCCACTTCAGTAAAACAACCCTGTTAAGTTTTCCAGTGACTCTCCAAATGCTAAAATTAATGAATAATTCTGAGTCATCATCTTTTAGGAGTCATCAGTTGGATTAAACACACTTTGTTGCTATTTCTCTTTTTGCTCTTTCCTTCATTTGGTCTTCTGAGACTCCTTTGCTGTTTCCTCATCATCATGAAGACGTTTAAAGATCTGAATGCCTCTAGGCTCAGTTTTTAAATCTTTTGTCTAACAATATAAACTCCTTAGGTGATCTTATCCAGCCTTATGACTTCAAATCACATCTGCAAGTTGATGGCTGCCTTATTTTTATTTCTAGTCCTAACCACTTCACTTCACTGAGACATGAATTCTCCTGCCTACTCGACCTCTCGAAGCTCTTATGGGCATCTCAAATTTAACATATTCCAAATCAAACTTGATTTTTCTCTGTCCCCAAATCTGTTCTGTGTTTTCTGTCTCATTGCATATTCACTCTATTTAATTATTTGTTCAGACCTAAGTCTTGCAGATCTTTATGACTCCTTTCTTTTTACCACACCCTATATCCAGGCCACCAGCAAATTTTCTCTCCACTACTTAATATATTCCATTATATTAAGTATTATTACATATAATAACCCCATTATATTTCTTATATGTCTAGCTTAATCCTTTATGTTTGTCGTTTACTTCTTGTAGGCATTTGAATTTTTATTCTTTTTAGAGTAATCTTTAAATAAAAAAAACTTAACAAAATCTGAATTTATATGAGATGAATATTGATCTTAGGTGTGATGTTTCTTTGTAATTTTTTTCTTTAATCATCTTTTCTTGTTTTTTAAAAAACATTTTACTAGAAAAATTACCTAATCAATTGATAAAAACCCATTATATTATAATCTAGATATTTAGTCATATTATAACTTGTTTAGATAATTTTAAAATTTATTTTACTGTCTTTTTCATTTAACAAGACCATCCCTTTATTGCTAACATGAAATATACTAAATTGAACAGGTATTTCAGAAATTTATAAATGCTGTTATGTGTATCATCTTCTTTAAAAAATTCTTGTAATGGATTGGAAGCCATCACATAGAAATTGATTTAATGAAAAATCAATAGAGAAAATAATCATAATGAAAAGTAATTTTCTCTCATTTTTTTCTAAATCAGATATATTTATTCCTCTTAAGAACTAAATAAGAAAACTATATATATATACACATATATATGGGTTTTTTTCTATATATATATTTAGAAATAAATAATGTGGTTTTTAGCTTCTAAAAAGGAAAAATATCTTTTCATTAAGGGAGAGGTTTATATATGCATATTATTATTCATACTCATAAACTTGTATGATTGATGATATTATCTAATATGTATATGACTAGGGAGTTGCTATTTACTTTTACTTAGAATAAAGCAAAATCAAAATTTGGAAACATTTCTAGAAAAATGCAAAGCTATAAAAATATTTCTCTAATTCCTTTATGATCTAAAGTAGAATTAAAAACACATTAGTGTGTGGACAATAACTAATATTTTGGTATTCCATTCCTTTCACATTCATTTTTCATGCTTCAGTAAAGTGAAATTTTCTAATCAGGGTAAAGTGACATGGTGAAAGTGTAGATAATATATTTGAACGAAGGTTTTTAATGAATGTGGTATTTATTAAGACACAATCCATTAAAGAAGACTTGCATAGTTGTCTCACATTGTTTCATTGATTTTTATTTCATGCATGATTCAGGTGAGAATTATTCCTTACAAGAAGTACTCTCATTTATAATATTTAATAATGCAAACTTTTTTGTTTATTTATGTGGTTTGGAGTATTTTACATACATAAGCTTTGCACGTCCAAGTGTATATATTATAACTCTGAAATGAGAAATGAAAATTAACATAATGGTAGACATTTAAAGGTTTCAGTATGTAAACACAATTATTTTTTCTAGCAACTTACTCTTTGTTCAAAATTTAAGTAGAAAATAGAAACACAAAATAATAGATCTTTTTTTTTAATTAAAGATTTGAAGACCTGAACATCAACATCAAGTATGTCATGATGATGACAATATAAGGATTTTAAATGGAATACAACATTACTCCCCCTTCCCATACTATTGAAGAATCTCTTGACAGGCTTCTAAAGTGTGTACATCCATATTAGCAGAATTATTTAAAACATAACATGCAGGCACTCACACAAATCTCCTACACTAGTAACAAGATACCCACACATAAAAAATAAACTAGAGAATTAAGGCAATTGTTTGGGTAATGAAATAACAATCTTAATTGTCTAAAGTATTGTCCCAAATTTCTACTTTACTTTGGTGTGAGTCTCAAATAAGCATCAGAAGAAAAACCTGTCAAAGAGTTTGCAATTTTTCCTAAGGTCAGATTGGCAATCCTACCTTATCAGGTAAATCACATTACACAAAGAATTTGCCCTTTAGAACTGTGGAACACCTAGCCAATTCTGTGCAAATATGGATTATTTATTAAAGAAAATGACGTATACTGTCCCATAGTAGTTTGAAAAGGAATAGTTGCATGCAAACATTGCTTTTTAATTATCTAGTATTTTTCTCTCCCCTTTCTAGGCCATGAATTAGTGTCCTTATCTATGAATTTATACTCATTTCCTTGAATAGTTTGAATATAGACTAACTTTAAGAATTACATTTTTAAAGATGAGTATACGAGTAAATGAAAAAATATATACATTAAAAAACAGGCAACAAGGTATTGATACCACCAGGTTTCAATGACACTAACCAAATTATATTCCTGAGCCTCTCTTGATAAACTGTAAGAAAAAGGATTAATATCTTTCTTGTGAAGACTTTAGTAATCAGAATGAATGGCCAAACACTCAAATAGACTGAATTGATTGGTAATTATTTTGAAAGCAGGTCATACTGACCATTTTATATCATAGAAACTTACACTGTGTTGAAATATTTAGAAATTGTAAATAATAGTAGAAATAAAAAATAAGATAATTAGGAAGCTGATGTGCATCATTTATATTAATTATCAGCTAATAAGAAGACCATCCTTCCTGCTACTGTTTATTTGGATTGATTTTTAGTTTGCTAACCACACCAGTCATATTTTAGTATACACATGGATATTTAAACATCATTCTGCAACAAAGAATCTGGAGAATAAATGATAACAGCAGAAGGTTAATTGATCAATTTACTTATCTCAAACCTACCTGTTTAGCAATGTTTATAATGAGCTGTCAGCTCTTTTATCATAAGACATACCAAGAAAACCTAACCCTTAAACTGATTTTAGAACTCTACATTTTTCTTGACCTAACATTCGTAACATTGACAAAAGAAACTACAAAGGTGTAAACAGCTTCATAACTCTAATTTTGAGTAAAACATCATGTAACTGTTGTTTTAAAATTACAAAAATAGTAGACATTCATTGTAGAAAATTCTAAACATTGAAAAAAAGCAAAGAAGTAAGCATCATTCAGTATCCAGAGATAAATAAGCACTGTTAATGTTAAAATTATACATGCACAGAAACAAATACACGTTTTAAACAAAACTGATATCATAGTACATGATAAAAATACATATGTATAGTTTTATTTCTTGAAGGCATATATAATTTGCTTCAAATTGAGATGGAGTAAAAGGGACTGGTTTTACCATCTCATTTTAAACAATTAAAAAAAAAAAAAAACAGACAAAATGTAGGAAACAATGGCACTCAAGATGTCAGTTACCAGCCAATTAAGTATAGTAGTCTCTGAGACACACACAAAAAAACAGACAAAGCCACAACATTGACAAAACTTCATGCCTGGAGAAAAGCTTTGCAGCTGCAATGAAGAGAAAAGTAACCCAGTAGGAACCAAGTAATCTCCTTGAGTTGAGGAAATGGATTTGAATTTCACAGAAGCCAAAGCTGTTAGAATTTCAGGGCCAGAGTACCAGAGAGGAGAGAGCTGCATAGAATAATACTCTAGAGATGTGTTAAGGATTCCCCTTGAATATTCAGTTGAGTACCGACCAATTGATGCATGTGAAGAAACTATCAAGGCTAAGGAAATAATCACTTGAAAGTATTAGAGGAAATTGTGTCTTCAGTACACACAGGGCTGGAATCGTGCCTGTTCCGATCAAAGAAACTTGGAAAACCTCACAGTTCATGGGGAGTTGGTTTAAAGAGCCTCAGAAGTTGGCAAAATTTATGTAAAATGAAATAACCCTATGTTATTTTGCCTCACCAAAATAAGAAAAAATAAAAGTGTAAAAGTAAGAGGCAGGGAATTTATAGAACAAAAACCCACATGGAAATTTCAGAGATAAAATCTTTAATGTCTGATATGAAAACCACAGTAAAGGGCATTATCAAAATGTATTCAACAGTGCGGAAGAAAAGATGTGTGTACTTAAAGACATAACAATAGAAATGATTGAAACAACACAGAGAAAAAAGACTGCAAAAAGTCAATAGGTAATCAGTGAACTGGGAAGCAATTCCAACAGACTTAATAAATGTGGAATCAGAGGCTGTAAGTGAACAATTGAATTCTAAGCTCCTCAAAAAAATGAATGGACACCCTCTTGGCCAAGGGGTTCCCAAAGTAAACCTGAAAAACTAGTTCAGGCTATAACAAGAAGGGAGGTCAGATATGCCTTATTATAACCTCCTCCCTTTGGAATTTAGGCACAACTGACCAGCATTAACATTAATAGAGAGATCATAAGACTTTCTGTAGAAATAGAATACCAAATTCCAACTTGACTCTGGTATAGCATGACATGACAGATAATAAACCCTAAAGAAATCAAAGTATTGTATCCCAAAATATATTTCCTTGACATATATTGGAATGGCCCTGCAAAGTCTTCTCTTGTGGGGAAATTTGCTTTCTGTAGAGAATCCCCTTCCCTTCCCAGGTCTTTTCTTAATCTAAGATATTTAGCTAAGGGTCTGTCGCCTTTTAAGATCTGGTAAGAGACATTTGTTTTCTATTTTCTCTGAAGCCTGTTGTTACTAAGAGGGTTGATCTACATAACAAGAACCTTGAATTATACAACCCCCTTTATCTTAACTCAAGCCTTTCTTTATGCTGATTTCAACCTTCAGGCATAGATTGAATTTTTTCAACCTATTGCCAATCAGAAAATCTTTGAATCCACCAGTGACCTGGAAGCTCTCAACCTCCAGCTCTCCACTCCCACTTTGAGATGTCTCACCTTTTCTGGCTGAACCGATACATACCTTACATGTATTGGTATATGTCTTTGCCGGTAACTTCTGTGTCCCTAAAAGGTGTAAAAGCAGGCTATAATCCAGTGACTTTGGGCACAGGCTCTCAGAACCTCCTCAGGTTGTGTGGGGGCCAAGATCACTCAAATATGAGGCTCAGAATAATCCTCTTCAAATATTTTACAGAGTTTGACTTTTTTCACCAACAAGTCCCCAAAGAAAAGGAAAAGGAAGAGAAACTGAAAATATGAAAGAAATAATAATTCAAGACATTTCAATTTGTAAGGAAACCATAAACTCACAGACCCAAGAAATTAAGTAAATCAATAAATAAAGCTAAACACTAGAAACACACACACACACACAAAACTACAAAAGACACATTATAATTATATTGCTTAAAACTAGTTAAAAGAAGTCAGGGAAAAGGCATATTATATATGCAGAAACAAAGGTAAGGATAAGATCACTTTTCTCCTTGGGGAACAATACAAATGAGAAGACAGTGAAATAACATCTTTAAAATACTGAAAGAAAAAAAAAATCTGTCAACTTTGAATACTAAATCAGGTAAAAAGCATCACGTCAAAAATAAAGGAGAAATATAATTTTTTTCAGACACACAGTTGCTGAAAGTTACTACTCAAAGTCATGCGATACAAGAAATGTTAATGAAAGTTTCTCAAGCAGAAATCACAGCAGTACAAAATGGAAATCTGGTTCTACACAGAAGAATAAAAAGCCTATGAAATGGTAATATCATTTGTAAATATAAAGATTATTCTTCTATGACTTAATGCAGTTTAAAAGATAATGTTAAACATAAAAATAATAACAATACCTCAAGACGTTTATAATATGTGTGGAAGTAAAATGTATGACAACAGTAGCACTAAATCCAACAGGGAAGAAATTAAAGTATACTGTTCTGAGGCTTTCACACAATATGTAACATAGTTTAATATCATTTAAGATATACACTGATGAATTTAAAAATTATAATGCTAACCTTAAAGCAATCTCAAAAGAATAAAAATAAAAACAAAAACACGATAGCTAATAAGCCAACGAAAGAGCTATAATGGATTAATAAAATAATCACTAATTCAAACGTGGCAGAAAAATATCAAAAAAAAGGAAAAAGTAACAGGAGAAATCAAAAACAGATAACAAAATAGATTTAGCTCAAGCATATCAATAATCATATTAAATATAAATGATCTAAACACCTCAGTTTCTCTGTCAATGAATAAAGGACACATGTCAAATTTTCCAAACACATCTAAGTTTTTGTTCATTTCTTTTGCTATTAATAGAATTTCCTTTATTTTTGCATTATTTGTTATCTAGTGCATTACAATTCATAATTAATAAAGTACCATTGTTGATTGAATTATTCATTTTATTTTCCTTTCACATAAATATACAGTAATACAGACTTTTTGGTGTACATTCTCTGATTTTTAACATGGGCATAGATTTGTGTAATGTAATATCATTATCAGGAGACAGAATAGTTTCTTCATCTTAAAACACTCCCTTAGGCTATTCACTTTTAATTACAACTTACCACAACCATTAACCCCTAGTAACTATTGATAAATTCTCATTCTATATAGTGATTATTTAGGGAAAAAACACACATCAAGGAAGTATTTATTTATTTGTAATATGCCCTATGGCAACGTGTTTGTTGTTTGGAATAGACTAGTAGCAGGAGTAAAATTGATGATACATGAGAGAGACAGGGAAAGAGAAAGAAAGATGATACATGACAGAGATGCAGAAGGGAGGAGGGACAACTGCCGGAATGGATTGAATCTAGTGAGAAAGTAGAGGAGTACATTTTACTAGACATGTACCTGGAAATTTTATCCACATAGTAGTAGAAAGCAAGACAATATATTAATACAGTAATACAGTGTCAGTGTCAGTAAAGGACTATAATGAAATGACCTCACAATAGTCACTTTCTAAAAGAAAGAAAGCAGCACAATCTCCTACACTCAAATATCATTCCTATTTCTCAGCATTTGTTAAAGTATAAAATTTTATATGCATATTATTGTTACATTTAATTTATTATATACTTAGCCATCATTATTATTTTATTTATCTACTATACTTTAGATTTCATTGTTTTTACTGTTCAACACTTGACAATTTTTATAATGTATCTGTTTGTAAATTTGTTTTACGATTATTTTTCTCCTGTCTCTATTATCCAGGATATCAGCAAGCCTGTTTATAACGCTGATGTATACTTACCAAATTTGCCCAGTAAATAACTGGTTTTTGCATGGATGAATAAATGACTTAGTATTAGACAACTGGATTACAAAGACATTAGTTCTGATTAATTTCTTAGTGGGCTGTAGTATGTTCTTTGCAATTGCTTTTCAAGCAGCATAATTTAGCAGCTTAGTGTCTGATCTCTTGCAGGTCTGAGAAGATTTTGTCTTCTTAAATTATAAACAGCTTGTCTGTGTTTATATAAATAATCTATTTTTAGAACATAATAATGGTACAGGTCTAATCTATGTTATCTATTAGTATTAATCTTTCTATTTCCTATCTCTCTTGGCTCTTTAACACCCACGAAGTGAAGTGCAATAATCATTACAATCTTCTTTGCAATCTGAGTTCTTCTGTCTGCCTACATATAACAATTTACCTCTGAGGAGTATAGTGTATCCCTTGCCTATCTCTTTCTTCTTCTTTTTTTTTTGTTCTTTCTGGGACCTATAGTTATTAAGCAGTAGGAGGAGGATAGAAGAAGTATACTGGCAATTTCAAAAAGTACAATCTTTTATTTATGCAAGAGAGTTTTCTGTTAGGTATAAGGCCTGGATCTCTAATCTGACATTTTAGGCAGACTTAGGGGGTTATGTGCCATATTATTGTACTCATTCAAGTGACTGAAGTCTCTCTATTTATGGAGATACAGTTTGGGTAGGCTACTGATGGTTTTTGACCAATCAATTTCATGTTCTTTTTAATCATTGGAAATTTCAATTGTGTTATTGTTATTTTGGGTTCAACTTTCTTCCCCTCCAGTATCTTCTTAGTTGTATTTGTGTGTATATTCAGAGAGGATGCAAAAGGACTTCTGATTGTAGTTTTCGAGGAAGAAGAAATAAAATGGTTGAGCTAACTTTAAATTACAAATATTGTAGAAGATTAGAATGTAAACTTTAAAAATGTGAAAATTATAACACATGATGAAAGAAAAATGAAGGAACTTTATGATTTCTTTAACAGGGTACCGATACTTAGAAGTTTATTTCAGTAACAGAGAGCAGTAGTTATTGGAATGGAAAAAATTATGTCACAAAAAACAGTGTCCTGTTTTATGAGTCAATATTTATTAAGATTTATCTGTAAGCTATATATCTTTACCCAATGAAATTATACAACACAGCCTAATTTATTTCATATTTTAGTTCCAAAATCCAGAGATAGAAATTCCTATTTAAGTCATTGCTTTAGTCATCAGAGGTGGTATAGAATCCTGCTTCACTGACTCCTCACCAACAGATTAAAATTTGCTCTGACTAAACACTGTATTGATGGTGTATACTAGTATCTCTTTTGGCCTGCCCTGGGCTTCAGGTCTCTCCTTATCAATATTGTTCCCACAGGTTGAGGAGATCAGTGCAGAATGTTTCAGAGAAGTGTTTCCTAGCAACAAAACACAGGGACATGGACAGAATATTTTAAGGGGCTAATAATATAAACTTGTCATTCAGTGATGAAACAATATAAGGGCAATGGTAAAGAGTAAGTTATTGTGAATAAATAATCAACCTAATTTTGTGAAAGATCTAATAATAGGAGATAAATAGAATATTTCAAAATAAATTTAATCATTTTTGGTCAGAAATAATAGGAAGAAAATAATGAAGAGATAATTTTTACTTACAGTGATAATATATCATTCAAATAAGAATGCCTTCAATATAGTAGGGCATGTAGAAGTGTACTAAAGGTGAGAGGTTAGGACTGGAGATGAACATTGGAAACACACACACAGAGTTGATTGTCATTATTGAAGGTAGTCATGTTTTGTATCATTGCCACAAATTTTAAGTTGAAACACAGATTAAAAGAATAAAAAAATTTAAAAATCACACCTGTATTCCTAGCACTTTGGAATGCTGAGGTGGGAGGATCACTTAAGACCAGGAGTTAGAGAGTAGCCTGGGCAGCATAGTGAGACCCCATCTCTACACATAAAATAAAATAAAATAAAATAAAATAAAATAAAATAATAAAATATTAGCCGAATGTAGTGGCATATGCCTGTAGTCCTAGCTGCTGAAAACACTGAGGTGGTGGGATTGCTTGAGCCCACAAGTTTGAGGCTGTAGTGAGCAGTCACCATGGCACTGCACTCCAGCCTGCGCTACAGAGCAAAATCCTGTTTCAAAAAAAAAAAAATCATAAAAAAGAAAAGGGGCATATGGAAGAGACATTGAAAAATCCTAAATATGTGTCATTGAAGGACCAGATGAAAAGATGAGAAGGAACAAACTGACATCTGAAAATTGTTAGATAAAATCCAAAAGCGGTTGAAAAACATTAATCCACTATTAAAGTTCAATAAAACACAAGCAGGATGAATACAATGTAAATTATAGACAGATATGTTTTTGTACCTTATAGCCAAACTGCTGAAGCTCAAGTACAAAAACAGCATCCTAAAAGTAGCCGGAGGAAAAAAGAATACATTCTATTTCTGTAACAGCAACAACACTAATAGCTAACATTTCAATGGAAACTATGAAAGGCCCTAAACAATGGGGTGGTATCCTTAAAATCATGAGGAAAAGGGAGAACTGCCAAAATACAAGTCTGTATGTAAAAAAGAAAGAAGTTAAAAAGCAGACTAAATTACATTCAGAAAAACATAATGGGAAGTTTTTGCTTAACATACCTGAATTGAAGAAATATTAAAGTACAAAAACATAATAATTCCTCAAGGAAACATAAACTTTAAATAACGTTGAAGAATAAAGGAGTGGATTAAAATGAAGGCAATTATAAATGCATATTGACTGCACCCAGTTATAATAATAATTTCTTGTGGAGTTTAAATATATAAAAGGAAGATTTTAAAATATATGTTAAATGTAAAGCAAAGAGCAGAGAGAAAATTAAATTCGGATTTAATTGTTTTTGAAAACTGACAAATACTAATTTTACTAAGTTGCAATACATCACAGATTCAAGCTGTTATCTCTACTGTAACTATTAAAAGTGATAGAATGTATAAATAATATATTAGAAAGAGGAAAAAATGAAGCAAAATATTTGAAACATATAAAAGTATGTAAGAAATTAAAGAATAAGGATTTAGAATAAGTTTTTCAGTCAAAAATAACAAAACTGTAGACATCAACCACTCTGTGTAATTACAATTAATGTAAATGAATTAATCTTCCAAATAACAAATAAGTAAAAATCAAAAATGTAAAACAACACACAGATGATAATTTAGAGTGAATATTAGAAAATATTTTGAACCGAATGATAATCAGATAATACTACATCAGACTTGCTGGGTGTAGCTAAAACAGTGCTTTGAGGAAAATGTTTTGCTTTAATTCTATACATTAGAAAATAAACAGAGAGGGAAATGAAATGTTTGAAGTCATTGGACATAGGAGGTAGTGAGTGGAATTGTGGCTACCAGATACTGGGAAGAGTATGAGGGAGGGAGGATAAGAGAGGTTTATTAATGAGTACAAAAATCCAGTTAGGTAGAAGGAATATGTTTTAGTGTTCAACAGCACAGTAGGGCAAATATAATTAACATGAATTTACAGTATATTTCAAAATAGCTAAAAGAGGTTTGGAATGTTCCCAACACAAAGAAATGATAAATGCTTGTGATGATGGATATACCACTTACCCTGATTTGATCATTATACATTGCATGCATGTATCAAAGCATCACATGTATTCTATGTACAACTATTATGTTGTTGCCAATAATATATGTCCATAAAATAAGAAAAATAAAAGCCAACTAATCCAAACAAAATATAAGTACTCAAATAATAAATATAAAATCAGACATCAAGCAAAGAGAAAATATGTTTTAGAATATATCTAAGCTGGTTACTTGCTAAGGAAAAAAATAAAAAGGGAGAAAAAACATAGATTACATTATATGGAATTGAGAAGATAATCAAACCATTATTGAATTACACATATTACATATAACAAATCTGTAATAATAAACTTGACATTCTGGATAAAAATAATGCATCTTTTGAAAAGTTTGATTTACCAAAGCAGACACAAAAAGTAACAGAAATTTGAATATTTTAAAAAGTCTTTGTCTATTATTGATATTATACCTATAACAGAGTGTAAGTACCTATTTACAGAGAAAATTCATATTGGTTTATGCAAGAAATCTTACACATATTTTAGAAAAATTATATAAACATCATACATATTTTTCCCAAAAGATACAAAGTAAAAACACTTCTTAATCTTTTAAATAACAGCAAAACTTTGATATCAAGTATCTACAGACATTATAAGAAAGAAAAATTAGAAACAATTCTCTCCCTTAAAATTCAAAACTCCTATACAAAATATTAGCAAATCAAATGTAAAAATATATAAAATAAAATACATCAAAAATTGTTATTTATTCCAGGAATGCTATGTTAGTTTAACATTTGAAAATCAATCAATGCTATTCACTACGAAAATAGATGGAAAGAGAAAAAAATATAATAATCTAAACAAATGTGGATAAATTATTTTTAAAAATTCAAAATTCATTCAGAGAAATCCTTTTTCCAAATGGAAATAGAAACTTTCTAATCATTAAAATGGAGTATTTTTTAAAAATAGAACAAGTACAATATAAAATAGTAAATATTTGAAACACTTCCTCCTGATGTTAATGAGATATTAATTCTGTGGTAGGCTGAGAAAGGTACCCTCAAATCTATTCATATCTTAACCCCTGTAGCCTGTGTATATTACATTATGTGACAAAGATTTTGCACATATGATTAAATTAAAAATCTTTGGATAAGAGGTTACTATAGATTATCCAAAGAGGCCCTTAGTGAAATTGTAAATTCTTAGTAAGAGAGGCAGAGGAGATTTCACAGAGAAGAGGAGAAAGTGATATGACTACAAGGCAGAGACTGGAATGATGCTGTCGTAAGTCAAGGAATGCAGGATGCCACCAAAACCTAGAAGAATCAAGGAACAGTATTTCCCTTAGAGCCTCAGGAAGAGGTTGCAGCCCTGGCAAAACCTTAATTCCAGCGAAGTAAAAATGATTGTATATGCCTGACCTTCAGAACTTATAAAACAATAAATTTCTGCTGTTTTAAACTAATCTTTTTTTTTTTTTTTCTTAAGCAATTTACATGACCAACCCCAGAGTCAATGAGGATACATGGAGGCATGAACAAATTGGCAAAATGACTGTAATCAGTCCATTACAAAAGGATTATGTATTCAGTCCAATTTATAACTTTCCTTTGCATTTCGACTTATTTTAAAGAAATACATGATTTAAAATAGGTTAGTGTATTTAGGGAATAACGTTCAAAAAAGGTAATTTAAAAGTACATAAGCTTTGTGAGACATATGGTTTCTGTCACAACAATTCAACTCTGTTGTTGTAGTGCAAAAGCTGCTATAGACAATATGTAAATGAGTGTGGATGTGTTCCAATAAAACTTTATTTATGTATATAAAATGTCCAGAACAGACAAATCTATGAAGAATGAAAATAGATTATTGACTGTCTAAAGCTTGAGCAACTGGGGGTTGAGGGGTGATGGCTTAAGGGCATGAGGTTTTTTTGAGGGGTAATGAAAATGTTCTAAAATAGATTGTGGTGATAGTTGTACAGCCCCGTGAGTATGTTAAAAGCCACACATTATAGGCACAAAAAAAAGTACAGTTACCAAATATAGACTTATTGGAGATTAATTAGTTCATTGGTAAATTATTAATTTTAAATTAAATGTTTACATTTAAAAATATATAAATAAAAGTCCATAGTGCGTTCGTGGTCCAAACTATTTTGTGTCCCAAATGACTGTGGCCAGAATGAACATAGCTCACACGCTCTATTTCTGAAGGTAGGAATAGAGTCCTACTCAGAGCACTTAGAGAGAGAGAATGGGGAAGAAATATTTTATCGGAGAATATTTAAGATGATATGTAGACACATAGAGTGAGTAGATGCTGGGTAGCAAAATCAACAGATAGCTATTAAAAAGTGATTTATAAATAGAATAGAAGATTGAGGATAGAGCTTTAAAGCTACTTGCAGTTGGGAGGATGATAGCAATAAAAAGAGAAGAAGAAACGGAGAAATGCTCTTCCTTCCTATTAAAAGTTTGTTCCTGAAATTTTGTGTTGTACTGGAGTTTTCTCGATTATTAATAGCAAGAAAATTACATTTATGGACAATTATATTCTGTGGCATGAAAGCAAAACTTTCCCAACAGTAATTACTTTTATATTCTATTTCAATTTCCCAGTATCTCATGGACCTAGTCACATGAAACTGGGTAAAATTTGTTCATGTAGAAATGAATAAATGTAATCTGTCCTAATTACAATAATTTGAAAAGAAGGAGAGGAATGCAAAAGGATAATTTCAATGTTTTTGAAATTTGTAAGTAAATACATTGAATACACAGGTTGAAAATTCTTGTTTGTCTAGGTTTATTTAAGATGTGGAGAACTGCATATCTAGGGTAAAAATATACAAATACACTGTCAGATAAACAAGAAATAGCTTAAATATTACAAACAAGAAATTTGGGTTTTACAAAGAATTTATAACTTGCAATTGCATTGATATTGTATTATATCACCCCTCTACCGCACACACACACATGTGCATGCACGCGCACACACACACACAGACTTCATCACCACTACATTTGGTTGCCCTTATGCAATGCCTATGCTACACACCTGGATACTGCAGTCTTGGAGCTGGTTAACCTGGATTCCACAGATTCAGCACTCTATGTTCATTCAATGAATATCCTGAAATTATGTTAACATTCAATGTATATAATATCATGATACACAGGTTTTTCTTGTGAAGACGAACCAGAGCAAGTAATCAGATATTCAATGCAGTGCATTGTCCTCCCAAAAGGTTAGAAACTAATAGACTATAGGATCAAGCAGCTCAATTTATTAAAAATTATTTTACTAACTTAACTGTATTCAAATTGTTTTGTCCTGGAATAGTGACCTACTTAAAGTGCTAAGTGCATAAAGGCAATCATATTGTGTGGTCTGTTATATAATACTTTATAAATTGCAGAATATTACATGGAATTGCAAATATAGATGGCAAAACTTGTAGTAGGGACTTTTCCTGTGAGACTCACAAATAGACATTCTGTACCAATTACAACAGAGACAAGAATATTTAACAGAAAATAATAAATTGCTTATTAATAGAATTGGAGGGCATAGTCTGTGGACCTGTTTGATGCAGCTAGACTCTATATTTTAAAGAAGTCATTTTAAAAACAATAAAACTGGAGATTAATAAAATAAAACATTAATTTCAATGCTTTATTTTTTAAAAAACCAGCAATGACTGCTTGTTGTTTTATCAAATTTCAAAACTTTTATTCATCATGAATTCCGAAAATGCACACTTTATAAAATGTTAAATTCTCTACCGATAAATGCAGTTAATCTTTTAAATGATTTTTAGATAAACAACACTACCAGATGTCTGCCTTTATCAGTAATTGTTTCAGTATGTACCTATGTATACATATATATGTTACATATATATGCATATATGATATTGAGCACTATTTTTTAAAGTGTTTTTATTTTACAGGGATGAAGGTATTGTTCCTCTTATCTGCAATTTTTTCATATAAGCACATAATTTTTAAAGCAAACTATTTTTGTCCACTTCTGAATATGTTGCAGTTTAGGAGTGAACAAGAAGCTTTTCTCCATGTTGGACCCATTTGGCTTTGCATGTTCAAAAAGAAGTATAGTAAAAAGACAGTGCAAGTGATTTTGAATGATTTTGACCTTAACTTGAGTCTTTCCTGAGATGTGCAGTCCTGTTTTTTTTTCTCATTCTTTTGACAGATATAAGGTCTACTGCGTTGCAGATGGCAAGATTTCCTATGATTGACTTAGGCAGGGTGTGAATAGCACTGCAAAGCAGGAGAGCGAAGTTGAGCTTTCAAAGTGACAGACTGGTTACAGACTGATTGAAGACGTGTATGTCCGAGCATGTACATAATGGACTTGGGGAAAGAAAAGGAGTAGGAGTGGGAAAAGGAACACAGCACTTGTATTCATAATAATTTTTTCTTTTTATGTGCATTATTGCCAAAGCATGAGGAAAACAACATAAAATTCAGGTAATCTGGCTCTATCTTAATGTGAGAAATAAAATAAAATTTGTGTCAATAGGAATGGGATTGCAAATTTAAGTCGAATGAATATATATTTAAATAAGCCCAGGAAACAATGCTTAAGATCATTAATCGTTAAGACAATTCAAATTGAATTCACACTTAGATTTCACGACATACCTGTTAGAATGGAGAAAACCGGCCGGGCGCAGTGGCTTCCGCCTGTAATCCCAACACTTTGGGAAGCCAAGGCGGTGGATCACTTGACGTCAGGAGTTCGAGGCCAGCCTGGCCAACATGGTGAAACCCTGTCTCTACTAAAAATACGAAAATTAGCTGGGCATGGTGGCATGTGCCTATAATTCCAGCTACTGGGGAGGCTGAGGCAGGAGAACTGTTTGAGCTGTTTGAGCCCGGGAGGCGGAAGTAGCAGTGAGCCGAGACCACGCCATTGCACTCCAGCCTGGGTGAAGAAGCAAGACTCTGTCTCAAGAAAAAAAAAAAAAAAAAAAAAAGAATGGGGAAAAACAATGACTGACTATACTTATTGGTGAATATCTAGAGGAACTGGATCTCTCAAATATTCCTGGTACGAATTTTTTTTTTTTTTTGAGACGGAGTTTCTCTGTTTTTGCCCAGGCTGGAGTACAATGGCATGATATCGGCTCACCACAACCTCAGCCTCCCGGGTTCAAGCAATTCTCCTGCCTCGGCCTCCCGAGTAGCTGGGATTGCAGGCATGTGCCACCACCCCGGCTAATTTTGTATTTCTAGTAGTGACGGGGTTTCTCCATGTTGGTCAGGCTGGTCTTGAACTCCCGACCTCAGGTGATCCACCTGCCTCAGCCTCCCAAAGGGCTGGGATTACAGGCGTGAGCCACTGCACCCGGCCTGTACAAAGTATTATTCATATAATGATACAAAAAAATAGTGTGGCAGTTTCTTAAATAGTTAAATGTAAACCTGCCGTATGATATAGCCATTCTAACCCTAGGTATCTAACACCTAAGAAAAGAAACGTTATGTTTTAACAAACGCTTGTATACAAAATTTATAGCAGCTTTCTTTGTGTTATCCAGAATTTAGAAAAGAAAAAGTCAACACGTTAATAAATAAAAAAACTTCGGGCATATTGATATAATGGAATCTACTGAAAAATAAAAACAAATGAACCATTGATAAATTCACTTATATGAATCTTTATTTGTTGTGATAACTGAAAGAAGACAGATTAAAAAGAGTAAATACTCTATAATGACATTTATATAAAATGCAATTAAATATGTAATATTTATATAACATACATGCACATATGCAAACTAATTTACAATGACAGAAAAATCAATAGTTGCCTGGATAGCGGGGAGGGACAAGGTTGGAATTACAAAGGGCCATGAAGTAACATTTGGTAGTTACATATTTGTTCACAATTTTGATTGTACTGATGATTTTCTGACAATATATATGTTTCAAAACTTAAATATATAACCTAAATATGTACCTTTTATTTGTATATCTATTATATCCCTAAAATATGGTGAAATTTGTAAAATTTGATAAAATGTGATGAAATTATGTGGTTTTCTGAAAGCTAATCTAGATATAGTGTAGAAGAAAATGCCTGGGGGAGAAAAGACAAGAAGACCAACTGTGTAATGTAATAGTTTCCAATCCTGAAATCATTTGGTGGTGCGGGTGCTTTATGATTCAACAGATACAGAGCCACTCCCCCTAATATTTCATCTCAGTAGTTACATTATAAGAGCTTAGAATCTGTGGGGTCCTGCGGCTGTGATAAGAAAGGTTTTAAAATCACATATGCATATCACCCTGCTCTTCTTCATTAGAAAATACTCCTTCAGGTACAAAAGCTGACACCTAATCCATTGGGATTCACTCTATTCTTAGTGTTCTCTCTCTTTGGTAAGCTAGTATTTTCCAAATTCTTAGGTTTTCATGAAGTGAAAACAAAAGTCAAAATACATAGAAAAAAGGTATAAAAATAATCCAAATTATACAAAGATTTGATTCAAACTTTTGACTCACTGTTGTCATAGCTTCATATTATTCTAGTGATTGTATTTGGATAGATACTTACTTTTCAGCCTAAAAGAGCTAACATAACTTCTAAGACCGTTGGAGTCAAGTTGTTAGTTCCTAGATCCTGATCTATTTCTAGTAGAAACTCCAGCTTTCAATGGTAAAGTACAGAAAAATCTTCTGGAATACAACTATTGGTCAAATTGAATTCCTGTTGCAAAATGTATATATGAAAATAAAATTACGAGATGTAAATGGAAGAGGATTTATTCAGCCAATAAACACGTATTTGTTGGTAATCAACTATTTTGCAGACATAGGTGTTGTGGCTAGAAAAACTATACTGAACCACATAAAACAGCCACTGTTAAGAGGGGAGGATTCTAGAATTTTAGATGGAAATAATAAATCTGCCCCATGTGATTCAGATCTAGCAATAATCAGAAATATCGAGAAAACGGAGAGCACTCAAAACCAACAATACACTTATAGAGGAGATTATCTTGACACTTCATGGAATTCTTTCAGAAAACTTGAGAGTGAAAATTAGGACATTTTATCTTTCCCTGAAAGAGAACTATGAGCTCAGTGTAACAATGACTTTGGAAAGTTCATGTAAAGTTCAGCATGTATAAATAAGATATACTCTAATGGCTTGCAAACTGGAAAAAAAACTCGCTGAACTCATATAGTGTATATGCCATGTTGATTTTTCAATTTAGTAAAAATATTTTAGCATTTTTACTGTATGATTCAAAAAGTACTTTTCGTTTGACCTGTTTTGGACAACTCATATTTTTCTTACACATTTTCTTTGGAGTCTTGCAGTGTTTTAATGTCATGTATCCACTTTTCTGTATTTATTTTTCTCCAAAAAAAAAAAAAATGGTTTCTCCTGTACAAGAAGTCTCTTTGATGAAGCCTCCAGTCAAATATTTTGTTCCATTCCTATAATCAGTTTGCTTATAATTAAATTTTAACAGTTCTTTATATATTTTGGATAAAAGTCCATTATCAGAAATGTAATTTGCAAACATTATTTCTCAGTCTTTGGGTTTTTTCATTTTCTAAACAGTGTCTTCGGAAGAGCAAAATGTTACAATTTTATAGAGTCCAATTTTTCAGACATTTCTTTCAAATATCATATTTTGGTGATATAGCTACGAAGTTTTTGCCTACATAAAAATCAAAACAACTCATCCTCAGTTTGCTTATTGAAGTTTTATAATTTGGGGTTTTGCATTTAGGTCTCCGACCTATTTTGATTTTGTTTTCTTGGTGGTAAAAGCAATGTATCAAAGTTTGTTAATTTTTTTTTTAATATTAATATTCACTGGATGAAACCACTCTTATTTTTTCACTGAATTACTTTTGCACTTTTGTCAAAAGTCAGTTGTCAGTTTATGAGTTGGTTTATTTCTAGATCTCTATTTTGTCTCCTTGATTTATTTGTTGATTTTTATGTCGATCTCATATTCTGGGTAATTGTGGTTTTAAAGTAAGTCTTAAAATTAAACTTTCTTGGTCTTCCAACTTTGTTCTTTCTGAAGTTGTTTTGGCTATTCTTTATATGACTATATTAATTTTAGCATCAGCTTATCAACTTCTACAAAAAGGTGTGTGAGAACATTAATTAGGGTGGCATCAAAGCTATGGATCAATTTGAGAATTGACATTTTAACCATATTGAGTTCTCCCAACCAATGAACAAGCTATATTTCTCCATTTATTTAGGTGTTCTTTCATTTCTCTTGACTATGTTCTGTAATTATCAGTGTGTAAGTTTTTCATTTATTCTATCATATTTATGCTTATTTCATATTTTTAAGCTAATATATGGCTTTCTTAATTCTAATTTGAATTTTTTCACTATTAGTACATAGAAATGAAATTCATTTATATGTATATTTATCTCGTATCCGTCAAACTTGATAAACTCCCATATTAGTTCCCATGGCTTTTATTTTCATATACCTCATTTAATTTTCTACATAGAAAAATGTCACCTGTGAAAAACAATATTTTGCTTCTTCCTTTCAAACTGGGTGACTTATTTCCTTTTCCTTTGCTTATGGCACTGGCTAGAACCTCCTGTCCAATGTAAAAATAATTGGTAAGAGTGGACATCTTTGCCTTCTTCCTAATCTTAGCAGTAAATAATTCAGCCTCCCATGATTTAATATGATGTTAGCTATATAGTTTTTTGTAGATGTCCTTCATTGATCAAAGAAAGTTCCCTTCTGTTCCTGATTTGCTGAGGCTTTTGAATGAGAATGAATGTGAGATTTTCAATCTCTGCCTATTGAGATTATCTTGTGGGTATTCTTTTTCAGTTGGTAAAGTGAATTAAATTAATTTGCTTCTGAATGTTAAATCTGCTTGCATTCCTGCATTCCTGAGCTAATACTCACTTAGTCATCATATTTTATCTTTTTAAAAATTATTTATTTATTTTTTTATTTTTTTGAGACTGAGTTTCATTCTTCTTGCCCAGGCTGGAGTGCAGTGGTGCAGTCTCGGCTCACTGCAACCTCCACCTCCTGGGTTCAAGCGAGTCTCCTGCTTTAGCCTCCCAAGTAGCTGGGATTACAGGTGCCCGCCACTACGCCTGGCAAATTTTTCTATATTTAGCAGAGACGGGGTTTTGCCACGTTGGCCAGGCTGGTTTCAAACTCCTGGCCTCAGGTGATCTGCCTGCCTTGGCTTCCCAAAGTGCTGGGATTATAGGCGTGAGCCACCGCACCCGGCCTATTTTATCTTTTTTTATCTTATTTTTGTTGAATTTGATTTGCTAACATTTTGTTAAGCACATTTTTGTCTATGTTCATGATAGATATTATCCTGAAATTTTCATGTAAACTCTTTTCCTTATTTTGGTGTAAAGGTGATGGTAGCCTTCCAGAATGTGCTGAGAAGAAATTTCCTTATGTTTAATTTTCTGGAAGAGATTATGTAGAAGTGGTATCATTTATTCTTTAAATGTTTGGTAGAGTCCACCAGTAAAGTTATATGGCTCTGGAATTTTCTTTTTGAAAACGTTACAGGCTACAAAATTCAATTCCTTCATTTCATAATCGGCTCTCAGATTATCTGGTTTTTGTGTGTGTGTGTGTGTTTTATTTTAAGTGAATTGTGGTAGTTTGCGTCATTCGATGAATTTTCCCATTTCATCTAAGTTGTTGAATATTGGCATAAATTTGGTCACAATATCCTCTGCTTTTCAGCTTCAAGGTCATCCTTTTAAAAGTTTTCCTATGGTTCTGAATCTGAGACTCAGTAAACTTCATTTCTGTTTTGCCAGCTTACCTTCCTATCAGGATCTGCCAATAGAGGGCACTAGAAAGAAACTATACAGCAGCAGGAAGAAGGCTTTGCTATCATTACATGCTTTCTACTTGTTTTCTGGTCTTGTCAATAACACCCACCAACATTTCTTTACAGTGGCAGTTGATTCCACCCTACATTTTCCCCCAGTACTTACTAAACCAGATTTGAAGCCTGTCAGAGACAACAGCACCAGCTGACTGATGTATTCTTCCCATAGGTCCGTATGCCAGACCCATAGGGCACCTCCTCTGATCTTAGCAACACCAGTCACAGGTCTCAATTTCAGCTCCAGAGAAGCCCTGCTCCAAGTCACTACGTTCTAATAATTTAGAACTCTTTCATGGCTAGTGCTGCCCCCTCCAGATATTACCTCATTGACCCCGCAGTGTTGTTCCCAATTTGTCTTCTGAATTCGTCAATCTCTAGTTAATCATTATTTGTATTAAATTATATTTCTTACATTCACTGGGATGGTTTTTGTATTCTACCTGCACCCTAGTTAATGTAATAACTATATATTTATTTCTACTTTATTCAAATTTTTATGTTACGTTTAATTTCTTCATAGTTGAATTAGTTACCAAAGGAAGTCTAATCAAAGTAAAACTATTTTATTTAGTTCAAATACATCTGATGTTTCTATTTCCATGCAAGGAAAGAAATGGTTTGACATTTTTCAAACTTTTGTTTCTAATATGGCACATAAGGCAATCTATTGAAAAACAACAAGAAAGTATGAGTAAAAATGGTTAAGCACCCTTATTTTATTAGTCTGGGTAAAGCATGGGCTAGACAGCGGACATTCTTTAATGTCCTCAATGTTAGAATTCATGATTGTATTAAATCAGACTCCCGAATTATTCATGAAATTTGATTTGAGGACTAAGCATGATGAGAAAAAAGAACCACAATTGACATATAGTTTGATTGCATCTAATTTCCTGGTGATGACCATGAATTTGCTTATATTTGTAAGATTGTTGCAAAATCTTTGGTATTCATTTTTTTTTTTTTTTTAGCAATTTAGGATTTTAGAAAATATAAAGGTAGCATTATAACATTTGTATTTCCTGCTCTAGTATTGTGTAATACTTTGCTTGAAAGCTAAGTATGGGATTATTTTATATGACAAATAAATATATAGCTTGAGACACATATTTTCTTTCTTTCTAGAGATTGTAACCCCCTCTTGTTTTTTTCCTGTGTCTCCTAAATATACTTATATCAACCATGTCACATCATGTTACATGTTCCTGGATAATTTCACTTTCATTAAGGAACCGTATTGAAGCCTATATCCTCAAAAGTGTATGCAACTCCTTCTGTCTCAACAAGAGGTAAACTGGCTGAACATTGCAGATTAACTTTGGAGGATCATCACTGTTATTTGAAAGAAATTCTATATTGCTATAAAATTGGATTGGAAACTGCTTTAGCGTAGCTGCAAAACCTGGGCTAAAACTCAGGGCTGAAAATATTACTGTGCCGATTCATCACTTGAGCAGAGCAGAAATCATAAACATTTATAGTTTACTTCTCATAATCCTTTGATTCCATCACCTCCCATTTGTAGACTGATAATACTGTTGTGACAGAAACAAATATACTCATCAAAAGGTATATACTTGTTGAAAAGCCTTTCTAGAGAAAACTTTCAGCAGTAACAACAGTATTGCTTCTACTCTGCATGTAGAACTCACATAGAAAGTTTAGTTTATATCACTCATACCTACCATTTGCTGATCTGTGTTATTTATTACATTCCAGGTACAATCTGTATTATCCCCTTATCGGCAGAACTGTATCATGTCTCTTTACACCACTGTCACTTCTAATATGGCTCTTATATGGTAGGTGCTCAAAAATATTTTGAATGATAATGATGTTGAATATTTTAGGCATGAAAACAGCTCATCTAATTCCACCATCGATTTATTCCAACAAAAAATTACTAGGTTGAGATTTCTTAAAATTCCTTAAAGATGAATGGAACAAATTAAAGATAGAGCTTTCAAATGTCTTTAGTATTTGACCCACTGTTGCCTAGGAAGGTTTCTAAAAATTAATGTTAACACAACAAACACAACTATAAAAAAAAAAAAAACCAGCTTTTCTTTTTCAAAGTCATGAACTTTTATGTAATAAGAGTCAAATGCAACTACTTCTTTCAGGAAAAAGGTATTTTAGGATGAATATCACTGAACTGTTTATAATTCATTCCTGTGTGTCTGATTGGAGAATTTGTATTTATTCTTGGTTATTCTGGGCTGGAGAGGCATCAATGAGAAAAACATCAGCCATTTTCTACTATTTGCCTTTCTTTCCCTTTTTAAATATCTTTCTCATTTCTGTTTCCTTATTTTTTCACTTCTTATTATTTCATTTTGTGTGCATTCACTGTTCATTGTACCCAACTAAATGCATCAATCATGTCATTCAAGGCTTCAAAGTTTGACTAACACTTCTATTTATATTTAAGATGATTATTATTAATACATGTATGGCCAAGTAACAATGTCGTTACTGTTGCCAATACCATTGTTATCATGAAATATTTAGTGTCTTTTGGAGATACCAAGAGTACCAGACTAGCAATAGATATATTCCTTACCACTGTCACAAAGTAGCTTCCAATCTGTTTGAGAGATCCAAGTCACATAATAATAGTGGTTCATATTTACTGAAAATATGCTATATATCAAAAACAGATCTAACAATATTTTTGTATTCATGTATACATCACAAAACTCTACTAGATAGATGTTATTATTCCCATGTTATAAACTCAGAAGTCTAAAGGATCAAAGAAAGGAAGGTATTTGCTCCAGTAGACACAGATAATAAATAATAGAGGCCACATTTGAACCCATGCAGTCTGGTGCAAGAGCATTAATTTTGGCAATGAATGTGACTGCACTAAAAGACACATAAAAATACATTTTCCTAAGGTCTTTATGGTTTAATATAAAGTAATAAGTCATCAGAGATGTGGTAAATCTTTGTGAGTGTGCTTCTGCTTTTCACATTATTTTACTTGTTTTATTTCCTTGTTTAATATGGGCAAATAGAGGGAATAAAGAAAAACCTGAATTTATTTTCCTGCACTTGTTAATGTCAGAAAGATCCAGTCACGTATTTCTAAAAAAGAATCTGTTCAAGGGTTGCGAAGTAATTAAAAACTGTAAGTTAGCTGTAGGATAGAAAGGTGCACCTGTTTTTGACTTTCATGAATGCATGATTCATTTTATGTGAAAGAAAATGTGCAATGTACTCAGAGCAAAAAAAAAAAAAAAATGAGGAAAGAGTACATTATATAGAAAGTGTATCAGCCAGGGACAGTGGCTCACACCGTAATCTGGAAGCCGAGGCAGGTGGATCACCTGAGTTCAGAGTTCGAGACCAGCCTGGCCAAGATGATGAAACCTTGTCTCTACTAAAAATACAAAAATTAGCCGGACATGGTGGTAGACAACTGTAATCCCAGCTACTCAGGAGGCTGAGGAAGGAGAATCGCTTGAACTCGGGAGGCAGAGGTTGCAATGAGACAAGATCACGCCATTGCACTCCAGCCTGGGCTACGGAGTGAGACTCAGTATCAAAAAAAAAAAAAAAAAAAAAGCAAGAGAGAAAGAGAAAGAAAGCATATCACCTGTAGAAAAAATTTATTGGCAACTCTCACAAGAAAGTTCTATTAGGTTACTTTTCTTGACTGCAAGTGCTCCCCAACATAGCTGTCAGACCTCGGTAACTCCTATGCAAGTAATTTCAGCTTAGTGGACTAAAATGAAGTAGTGACTAAATAAAAACAGAAACAGAATTATTGATATTTTAATATGTACAGATATGATTCCTACCTGCCAGTTCTTTACAATATTACAAAAATACTATTTATCATTATTAGCAAAAATGAAATACTCCAAGGTGGTCAGCTCAAAACCTATTAATATTTGAGTAGTTGTTGCTATATATCAACATCATACTAAAGTGTTTGGTTAATTTATTGATAATTAAAACTGTCAAACCAACTTCTTTTTACTTTTAATGAGAATTATTTTAATGGGAATTTATAGGTTAGATGAAGTTTAATGTTTTTACCTATTCCTGACCTTATATTAACAGGGGAAGGTGAAATTTTGCTTCTGTTTTGACCTATAGTAAAACATTTTCATTTGTTTATATTCTAGTGGATCTTATATAAATCCTCATTCTATAGTTAATAAAATCTTAAAAATGACTGACTTTGCTTAGTGCTTAAGTTTAATGATAAATATTTAGAACGAACAGTATCAATTCATACATGATAGTTATTATTGAAACATGTTCTCATGTATATTACAACTCCTTGCCTAAAGAACATAGCTCAATCTTTATCCAGAAGCTGTGAGAACTAGTACTTGTGCTATTCCTGTCAAGAATGGTTTCTTTTAACATAATATTGATTCTTTTCTTAAATTTATGGAATATTCTACATATATTTGTAACAGTTCACAAGATCTTTTGCTAGTTCCTCAAGCTTCAACCTTTAAACCTTTCTATCTTTACTATAGACTGAATGAACTGTACGTATTTTTTTCTTCCAGCCATTGTCCAAACACATCTGAAATAAAAAATTAAAAGTTGTAACACTCTTTGAACATTTTAATGCCCATATTTCTCCTTGCACAATATATGATGATGAATTTTCTGCAGAATGCCTTTTGCAATAGTAGGGAGAAGTTTATAAAAATTCTCTTGAAATTATATTTGAAAAACAACACCTTAAATTCTGCTAAAAGACTCTCACATTTACCAAAAGTCTTTTTTCTTCATGTCTACCTTCTATTCTCTGGGAGCACCGGTAGAAAACATAGAAATAGAATATCTGTGCTTGCTGTCATGCTGGTGTTTTGTTTCGTTTATTTTCACTAGATAACAGAACTACAAAACAATACATTATTAAGATGAGACCTAGTAGTAAGGTTCTCTTCTCAATTTTATTTAGGCATATTAAAATCTACAAAGCTTTGCATTAATAACTTTTTGAAATCATCTATAGACTAGTAAAGACAAAAAAAAAGTTTTTTGGGTTGTGTTTTTAAACTTTGGAGAAAAAATAATTCAATATATATTTTTGTGTTTGCTCTTTTAATACAATGATTTTTGTTGTTGTTGTCGTTCAGAGATTCTGAAGGTTTGATTAGGATGCTTATTTTTAAATAAATAATTTCAATTTTAGGACAATGTCAGTTTTTTGATAAGGCTTGAAATAGCTGAAATCTGAAGCCTGGACTGTGCCTTTAATATATAGGATCTTAAAACTTTTCCTCTCATCTATGTAAATTTCATAATAAATTCTTTCACAAAAATGTCTGTTAGTTGCTACTCTCAATAGAATATTGGGATTTTTATTTACTTATATATTTTAAATAACATTTTGTTCAACCAAAATTCATTAGGCTAGTAATTTTAAAGATCTTAGGGATTTAAAACTTCTACTCTTTTTTGTTCAATTTATTTTTATTGAGTAAAATTATGTAATCAACCTGTGAAACTTTAATTTCTGTATATTGTAAAACTAAAAAATAGTCTAGGCTTTTATTCTTAATAAAGATTTCCCTTACTCTAAGTAGAATTGTGTATTATCAAAAGCATAAAATCCTGAATTAATTTCAACTAAATTCAGTTAAAATGATTTGAGTGCCTATCAGAGTATTTTCCTATGATTTCTTGTTTAGCTCTTATAATTTCATTTAAATGTTGAAATTTTTATCCCCATTTACAAATGAGAAAACAAGAGTTCAGGGAGATTGGAGGGGTTACAGTGCCAACCCTCATACATTATACTGCAAGTCTTAATTGGAAAACTATACCTACTAGCATTAAAACCAGTAACTGGTTCCATCTAGAAGCTTTTTGAGATGGCTCACTGATTTATCAAAAGTGTCACATCATAGGGCACCTCAGACCATACTGACTGAGTCTCTCAGTCTAAGGAAGACTTAATTTCATAAAAGCTTTCATAAAAGATATAATTTGCAATTCAAAATTGGGTTCACCTTTTCTAATTAGGTGAAATTACAGTTGCCAGATCATAATTAAAGGTTATGTGACAGACAGGGGTGTTTATTTGGATTATATCAGATTATTTTTCTAGGCTTCTGAATATTGTAGCTTTAAAGAGCATGGATTTTAAAACCTTCTGACATAATATCTATTTTTATTTAGGAGTAAAGCTGTTCCTCCTTTCTGAACTTGAAATGCAGCTATGATTGTCTGTATTATGAGAATCATATTCAAATGCATTTCTCTTTCAACCAAACTGCTTAAAGGTATTGATGTCAGAATATTTCCCTTCTAATAAGCACATGATGTTTCCCAGAGATGCTCTGAAAAATATCACTCTGCCTCAAACTGAATTATAGTAATACCATTTAATAATGCTTTTTAAAATGCCTCAAATTATACATCATAAAAATATTGAAATATAGAGGTAATATACAGGAATTGCATTGCCAAAAAAAGGTCTTATAGTTTTTGCCCATTGGAAAGTGAAAAATGCGTGACAAAAAAAATCTGCCAAAAATATGACAGCTTAGATCTTGGTGTTCCTCCTGGCATCAAACTCCCATAAATTGTAACAACCTAGGGGCAGTGTAGAGTAGTTGCAAAGAATCTACAGTGAGATTGCCTATAGGATGAACACAAAAGGTTTGTTTTTGATATATTTTTTCCCCTATAAAACATGCAAATGCCTAGGGATGTTGTAAGAATTCAGAGTTAATAAATATAAATTACCCAAAATATCGTTTAACAAATAGTTTGTTCTCATAATTATCTCTCTTTTGGACAGAGAATATGTGATAGAAGTTTTGCTTACTACACTTCTTTGAAGTTAATTAAGACAATTCATCTTTTATTTTATTAAAATTCTTTTTCTGTCAGGTTTCTTTACAAATATTCATTTGGTACCATGTGATTTGTGAGTAACTAAATTAATCTCAGCATTACGTAACTTTTATCCTTTCAGCTTTTCTTGGAGCTTAAATCAATATTTTGCCGTTAGTTAATGAAATAGATTTAGCTCAGGGTTGGACTTTAGTGACCTCAACCAAAACACTTTAAATCTGTAATACATTGATTATATTCCTTATTCCTTACAGACATTTCATTGTAAAACTTTTCTATGTCGATATTTTAATATGTTTAATTATTTAAAATATAAGCACATACTCAATTTTTACTGGAGTATATGGAAATATGATTCATAGCACAATGCATTCTGAAACTCAATAGCAATGAGAAAAATAGAATAAATATAATTTTAAGATTTATAGGATTTATATGGGCACTTTTTCTTCCATTTCTTCAATGGAGATGTATTGAGAACATACCACGTGTAAGACACTGTGCATTTAGCATATCATTAACTTTAGCGCTAAGCTGAAACATCAGAAATGTTTAAAATGTCACTGAAGTTTTCCTTTGTTTGGTATTTTGTGTTTTAATTCCTTATGATAAGGTTCTTAGTGTGCTTTATTCCATTGTAAATATCAAGTAATTAATTACTTAAAAGTGTTTTCGTTGGGATTATTTTATACTAACGTATTATAGCAACCATTTTTATTCAATCAAAATATTTTATTTATCTGTGATACCCTAAAAAGCTTTCTTTACAAAAATGAACAGCTACTTTCTCTAAATTATTTTGCCGTCATGGCAACTGAAGCACTCAATAGCAATACCATACCAAGGATGGCACTGGATTATTATGCTAATATAATTTTTGAAATAATTAGATTATGAAGATGCTTTGCCTTTTCTAGTTGAGAGATTTGTATAACATTACTAAGTAAATTATTCTGAAAATATTAACTTGTTTACTTTAATCAGTTATTGTCCACTGACTCTCTTATCACTGTTTTACAATCTCCCATTGTATACATGTTTCAGAATTGCCTAATTTGATTCTTACCAATTCACTGATTATCTTCTGTTTTAAATTTCATTTGATGTCTTTTTCTGGCATCTTTCTGGTTTTGTGGATGTGTTTCAGTACATGGGTTACAACAGACTTAAGAAGTAGGAGTCATTTAGGTCAGAGAAGCTGAAATATCAAAGAACATGATTTAGGAGAGTTAACCTTTATTTCTTGCTGTTTTGCAAGAGTTCTCTAACTATGTATAGATTCTTAGGACATTTGTGTCATTTTGATTTTCAGAGAATGTGTTTAAGTTGGGCTGTGTGTATATGTATAGCATATAATCAGCAAATTCTTTGGTCTGAGTTGCTAAGTGAGTTTAGGCCTGGGGAAACAAACCTGACTGGGAATCTGTCATTTGCAGATCTATACTATGTCACTTTTTCCATCACTGTGGATGGGTAAGTGTAAAAGAGTGTCAGAAAATAGATTGCTTGGACCATGTTTTCCTTAGGATATTGAAGTTGCCTGGAGAACATTTTAGTTTGTTATTGGAACAGAGCTATTAATTCAGACATAGCAAATAAAACGTTATAGCATCCAAAGCAAATGGAGGAACTAGCAAAATAAGGCCAAAGATACAGTTATACAGTGGCTCCTAACAATTGTAAAACAGAGTCTACACACAAAATTTGGGGATAACAACAATTAACTGGGAGAGTGAAGACTAACCAAACACTATGGCTTGAAATTTCTATGTAAAAATTTGACAAAGTTTTTTGTTTTTGTGATCTGAGTAATTTGCTCAGTTTTACAATATAACAGATAAATCGAGTTATAAATTAATTTTGATTTATAAAAATACCTACTACTTTTAATAAAACATGCAGATATTGCTTTCAGAAATAAAAAGGTATTCATTTGCAAATCAATATCTATTGCTTATCATGATTAATTAAAAAGTGACTAATGCTTTAAAAATATCATTTCACAATGCTGCAGAAGATAGAATATTTCTGAACAGCGAGTGTACCTGTCTGATTCTTGCTTTGGAAGCTTCCTCTCAGGGGTGTACTCCACGTACACACAGGGGTGTACGCTTTTACACTGTTGGTGGGATTGTAAACTAGTTCAACCATTATGGAAAACAGTATGGCGATTCCTCAAGGATCTAGAACTAGATGTACCATATGACCCAGCCATCCCATTACTGGGTATATACCCAAAGGATTATAAATTATGCTGCTATGAAGACACATGCACACGTATGTTTATTGCAGCACTATTCACAATAGCAAAGACTTGGAATCAACCCAAATGTCCATCAGTGACAGATTGGATTAAGAAAATGTGGCACATATACACCATGGAATACTATGCAGCCATAAAAAAGGATGAGTTTGTGTCCTTTGTAGGGACATGGATGCAGCTGGAAACCATCATTCTTAGCAAACTATCACAAGAACTGAAAACCAAACACCGCATGTTCTCACTCATAGGTGGGAACTGAACAATGAGATCACTTGGACTCAGGAAGGGGAACATCACACACCGGGGCCTATCATGGGGAGGGGGGAGGGGGGAGAGATTGCATTGGGAGTTATACCTGATGTAAATGACGAGTTGATGGGTGCAGCACACCAACATGGCACAAGTATACATATGTAACAAACCTGCACGTTATGCACATGTACCCTACAACTTAAAGTATAATAATAATAAATAAATTTAAAAAATATCATTTCACTTGAAATATTGTAATCCTGTTTATTTTACTAAATTTGTACATTTGGCCTTATTAGATGTATACCTAATATGTGCAACTGAAATGATTGGTTATGTTAAAAATTCTCCACATCATAAACCCAATCCCAAACCATACTAAAATTGTTTACCTCATGAAGTCACTATCTGTATTCAACTTCTTGATGAATGTATTTCTGAATCTCAAATTTAATTTTATAAAAAATGTTAAACTTATATTTTTTTCAGGTTTATTTTTTCTGTTTAGAAATTTATTCTTACCTCCGAAAAGTATCTGTTCTCCAAGGTAAATCAATCTGCTGCCTACCCAACTCCATGCATAAATATTTAAAACTCCTCAAAACTTGCTGTAAATTTGGTTATATATTCTCTAATTGTTGAAATAGAGAATATATTAAGCTTGCTGATTTTATTAAGTTGAGTGAACAAGAATACCTAATATTATAAGAAGAAAAAAGGTGACTAAAGCATAGTATAAAACTAATTTGATAAAACTAAGAAATAAGGTTGTCCATAAAGAAGAAATGTACCTGAACATTGTTGATCAGGAATAAACTGATCAATTTTTACAGCTTTTATCAAAGCATAATTGATATGTAATAAACTGTACATACTTCATGTGTAAAATTTGGTGAGTCTTGACACACACACACACACACACACACACACCATATGAAACCATGACTACAACTAAGATAATGAACATATTCATCATTCTGTAAAATGTCCTCCTGCCCTGGTGTAATCCATCCCTTCCTCTCCCTCCCCTACCTCATCTCCAGGCAAGCACCAATCTACATTCTGTCACAATAGAAGATTTTGTATTTTTAAACATGTAATATAAATGAAAACATAGAACATAATTCCTTTTTTGTTTGACTTTGTCACTGCAATTATTTTAAGTTTCATCCATGTTAGTACATATAGAAGTGACAGTTCCTTTCAATGGCTGAGTAGAATTTATATTGCATAGAAAGACCAGAAATTGTTTATCCAGTCACCTGTTGATGAAAGTTGGTGTGTGAATAAAACTGTTACCAACATTTGCATACAAGTCTTTGTGTGGACATTTGCTTTCATTTTCCTCTCAAGGTTATGGAGTGGCAGAATCATTTTGTATGTATATATTTCACTTTTTAAGAAAATGCCAATCTGTTTTCCCAAACACTTGTACCATTTTACATTCTCACCAGGAATGTATGAGAATTTCAATCTCTATATTCTTGCTAACAATTCGATAAGCAGCCATTTTCATTTTAGCTATTTTAATAAATGGGTAGTGGTATGCTGTGGTTTTAGTTTGCATTTTTCTAATGACAATGGAAATTTAGCATCTCTATATGATATGTACTCAGTTGCTATCTATATATCTTCTTTGCTAAAGTGTACAAATTATTTGGAGGGAGATTATTAGTATTATTATACTGTAAAAATTCCTTATATAGTCTAGATTCAGGCCTTTTTTAGAATATTTGTTTTGCAAACATTTTCTTCCTGTCTCTGGCTTGCCTCTTCATTTTCTTGACAACATCATGTGAAAAGAAGACATTTTAAATTTTATGAGGTTCAATATACTCACTTTATTTTCCTTTGGTGGTACATGCATTTTGTCCTGTCTACAAAGTGGACCTTTCTGAATACTCTATTCAATTCTCTGTGAGTTTCAAGGTCTTTCTACTCTGGTTGGTGAGAACACACTGTTCCCAAACCCCTGTGTCAACTCTGATCATTATCCTACCTGCCCTTTCCTGTGTGTTTCTTTTCATAGCCTCAGGTGGTTTTCTTACTTATCTTTACTGACCATTACTCAGCTAGAGACTTGAGGGACCGCTCTGAATAAACTCTGTCTCATCAATTTAGGGAGATGACTGGGCCCCGTTTGGGGTCTTCTGTGCTCTAACGTCTACCTCAACTGTCCAAGCTGCAAGCTGGGCAATTGTTATGCTTACTTTATTTTCCTTCTCTTAAGGTCACTCTGCTGAGCTGCCTACTCTTCAATGATTGAAAACAAGTTTATATATTTTGTCCTGCTTTTAAATTAATTGAGGCAAGAGAATATATCTAGACTGCTACTCTATCAAGGCCAGGAGCATACGTCTATAATTGTCTTTTTATGCATCTATGTCCCTCAATAAAATCTGAACTCCTTACAGGCAAAGGATTAAATCCATATTTAGTGTTCAATAAATCTTTGTTGAATAAAATGTATGTATTTTTCCTAGATCTATGTGATTTATTTGGAAATCGGAAGTCCTGCTTTCATGTGATTCTTCTATTTTAACTACCACCTATTCTTCTGGAGATCTCTAAAATGAGTACTAAAAGAAAGGAATATAATCTAGAATACAAGTCCTTTACTCACTACTGGGCATTTCTTTGCATTCTTTTAGTCACTGTTACTTTTAACTTGCTCAACTCAGCTTTGGAAACAGAGTAAGATAAACATTATATCTCTTTTCTGGGAGCTTGAACAGCTAAATAGTCAAATGGACAGCAGCCGGATCATATACTAAACTAGAATTCTGACTCATGCCTTCAGCAACCAGCTCAAGAAGCCAAATCACCTCTTCTGTAGTCTTCAGTCTCAAACAGTCAGTATTTGATCAGATCAATAGCTGACAGTTACCCCAATTTTTGTTGCTACTTCCAACTTAGGACCAACCAGAGAAAACCAAATAGATCGCTTTTAACCAATGACACAGAATGCTCTACTTTTAGTTACTCCATTTTCAGCCTCCCTATGCCACCATCCCCAGTCAAGGTATACCTGAATCCTTCTTTTTTTTTTTTTTTTTCCCCTACAAGAAAGCTTTCCCACTCCTCTGCCTGGCATTGAGTCTGTGCCAAATGTAAGTAATGTTGACTTACTTCCTTGCTGTAGCAAGTAGTGAATAAATAGCATTTGTTCATTCTCTTTCGGGTAGTCTCAGTTTATTTCCACAAGCTTACAGCACAGTAGGAATTACAGTCCTAAACAGGGCATTACATGTGTGGTACATCATGGAAAAGAGAAACTGTGCCTATAGATGAGAACATAGCCTAGGGTTTAGATGAAGAGAAAAGGCATTGAATACAAGAGTATAAATGTTAAAACAATAAAAATGTTATATTTTATTAATATATTCAGTTAAGAAAAGGCCCCCCATTTAATTTATTCAGAGAACTTCATTTCTATTATTTACTTGTTTGTTTTGGCAAGAATTTATGGCATCTTTATGTACTATGAAAACTGGCATTATTTCTAACCTTCCCATACATAGTAGAAAAAAAGTTGGGGCATATTTTATCCACTAATTGCTATTATTTTATTTTACTTCATCCCACACTTAGATTATGGAAAGAAAGAAAAAGGAAATAATAGCTACTGCATACCAGTCTAGTGCCAGACACAGGGCTAAGGTTGACACTATGTTGAAGAAATAATGTTATCTCCATTTTATCAATGACAAAACTGAGACACAAAGAACTGAAATAACTTGTCCAAGCTCACACAACCAGCAAAGTGTTTAATCCAGATCTAAACATATGTCTCTCTAACTGTACATCAAGGTTTCCCAACCTCCTCTGTCCTATTGACATTTTGGGTTGTGTATTTCTCTGTTGTGCTATCCTCTGCATTCTAGGATGTTTAGCAGTATCCTTGGCCTGTGTCCACTAACTGCCAGTTGCACTCTGCAGTCATGACAATCAAAATGTCTCCAGACATTGTCAAATGTCTCTGGAGAGGAAAAAAATGCCCCTGGTTGAGAATCCCTGCTGTAGATCAAATATTCTACCTATTAGTTTTTCATTAGCTAACCTAATCTTTCATAACTGATCATTTCCATAATATATTGTCAGCAACTTGAAGTGCGCGCACACACACACACATACACACACACACACACACACACTCAGCACCTTCCTCATTTCCCTAACCTACTGTTAAACTCCCTAACAAAGTTAGAATTGATTTATTTTCAGCACGGATTCTCTTTTATTTTTGCAATTGTTGTTTTGGTGGTTGACATATTTAACAAAAAAATCCTGAAGGAAATTGTAACAAAAGAGCTGTTGTTGCCCTCCCAATTGCTTGAAGAGGAACCTAAATATATGACCAGCTTCCTAATGATCCATTTCATTGTTTTTAGAACCTTTAAATTAGTCCAGCAGCCTTGCTTTCTGTCACCATGCACAGGGTTCTCATCCTCCCTTCTTTGTTTTTACTTCTCTCTCTCTCTCCCTCCTTTTTTCTCTTTACTTTCCCTCCTTTATTCCTCTATCCATCTTCTCTATTTTCCTCTGTTGTCTTTCATCTCTTCATCCCATTTCTCCTGTGTCCTTTAGAACTCATGATACTACAATATAAATATTTCAAGATCTTCCTCTCTGTATCTTTCTCTCTCTCTCTGTCTCAATGTCTCTGTCTCTCTGTTTCTGTCTTTGTCTTTCTCTCCGTTTCTCTCTCTCTCTCTGTCTCTCTATCTGTCTGTCTCTCTCTCCTCCCTTTCCCTCTCTCTTTTGCCTTTGTAGCTCCCTGCCAGTGCAGCTGTCCCATACAGCCTTTGATGCTACTCTGTTATCTTTGGCACCAGCTCACAGGCTCTGCTGGGCTGAAGCTGGAACTCTTCCATCTCATCTTCTTTCTTTTGTGCCGCAATATGGTTATCCTGGAGGCCACTCAGCTGCCTCCCAACATGAGACTTAGGTGACAAGAACAGGGAATAGACTCTCTGAAGCTAGAGGTAAGCAGCTGAACATCTTATAACAGTGAACACCTTTGTTGTTGCTAAAACTCTTTTCCAAACACATGCATGGGGTATTTTGAAATGAATTTTGGCATCTCTCATTTTTCCCTCAGCAAGCTGTGGTATCTGGCAGTATTTTTCAAGAAAGTACTTACCTTTGATAATCAGACTGAGTTGAAATTATCCTGATTTCATTGTCCTACAGACTTGAAGCAACATATTTTCCAAATTCCATGGGGTGATCCAAATATTTTCAACTGCACAATAATGTTGAGTTGAATAAAAGATTATGAAAAACCTGAAATAATGCATTTCTTTGGAATAATTCAACACTGCTTTAAGCCTACTTTCTCCTTTCAAGAAATCATTTCCTATTTAGAGCTAAATAAAAGTATATATTAACTCTGAACCTTGGACAAATTCTTTGGGAAAAAAAAAGAATTGACTCTGATCTTAGGGTCGACAGTGCAGATCAAAGAGCATGGATTCATTTTGGCCGATAACATCCTAACACTGATTCAGAATTGGTTAAGATGATTTGGAAGAATAGAAGTGTTAAAATTATATACTACTTCAGTTCTACATTATAGTAAGAAGTTCCTGTGGAGAAAAATCGAATTTTAAGCATACCATGATTTTCCTGCATAAACATGAGGAGTTAGGAGCTCAAAGCTTTTCTTTAGAACACTGCTTGTACAAAAGATCTTTATCTGGTTCATTCTTGTTTGGTGTTATTCTGTGCGGAAAACCATGTGCTACACTTAGTCCGTTTGCTTATCCCACTATGCAGCCACCTGCAGACTGATTATTTCCTTTTAAAGCAAGAGTAAAATCTCCACTTCCCTCCCTCCTGTTGGCAGCCTCAGCATAAAAGCCGCTCATACAATGACGTTTTGTGAGAACAGATCCCATTAACAACAACAACAACTTAGATTTATATACTGCTTTATCACACATACAGCCAGGAAACTCCAGGCATTTTTCTAAAATGGAAAGCATTTCCTTTTAGGCCTCTAAAAAAATCCTTATTAAACAACACCACCACCACCAAAGACTAACTTAAACATGTGAAAGAAGAGGAGGAAAAGTGTGTTTTTATTCTAAATTAAGGTGAGATAGACTTCAAATCAAATTGTCCATTGCATTGTTTTGTAAACAGGTCACACTGGTATTCAGTAATCTAATGAGAAAGAGACTGTTGTTTGAAAGAGAGCTTAATGCAAGTGCTTTGCTCAGTGTAGCATTTATTTATCAAGATTTTGAGGAAGTTTTATCTATTGCTGTTATGTGCTATGTAATACTTTTTTCTACATCGAGTTTAAGGTAGGGTGCTTATTTTTCCACCTATGTGTTAAGAATTTGGCCAATTGAAAAAGCCATAAAGTCATTTTAAAGAGTTTTCTTTTGTAATGGTACCTGGAGCTGTGGTTGTGGGTGCCAAAATCAATCCATAATGTTAAAGACTTTAAGTTGCAAAGTATATCCCTCAATTTATAATGTTAGAAAACAGTAAATGTTTTCATAGTACAAATGTAACAATATTATCATACTTATTATCTATTTATGTTTTATTTCTAACTCATAAATAGTATCATAGATTGGATTTTACCTCAATATCCATCATTAACTGTATTTTTCTGAAAAGTATTTTCTATAGCAGTGTTGTCTATGGTAAAAAAGAATGGTGTTTGAAGTCAGACATACCTGGTTTGAATGTTTGGCTTAGTTACTTCTGAATTGTCTGACCGAAAGTTGAGTGATTATTTTTTCAGGCTTAGCTTCTTATCTTCTAAACTATAAGTAAAAATATTGCAAGAAACTATTGAGATAGTATCTATGAAAAAATTGGCATAATATATTTGATTAGGATTGAAGGTAAGATGATGTCCCAAGATTAAGGCGGGGGAAAGAAGAGACAGCTATCCCAAAATATTGTCTTCAAAATATCAAATACTCAGATATTTGAAAGAGCTCAGAGGAGTACAGAGAATAATCATTTCAATTTGAGGAGCAATCCCTGAAGGTACAATCCAAAATTTTACTTTATGCGAAATGAAAAAAAAAAATGGGTATAAAAGCTGAAAGCAGGAGCTAGACCTTGTTTAGTTCAGAGATTGAGGGAAAGAAGGGCTGGATGAGATCTATAAAAGTAGCTATATTTTCAGGAAGCACTCTGCACTTCAAACCAGAGAGACATTCAGTGCTGGTGGTCAAATAAAATAAATATTATGTAGAGAGACATAAAATAGGAAAGAATTCATCTACACAACTCTTGGTCATCCAAAAAAAGTTTTAACTTCCTGAATTATGACCCTGAGCACTTCACAGCAAATAGCTGGGGGAAGAAAATCTTTGTGTATTCAAAGACAGTTAATCAAAAAGTAATCAGCACAAGATGTATACTGCAAAACAATATCAACGATGGTGGAAAAGAAAAATATCAACCTGCAAATGAGCTCAAAAAGAAAGCTGTTTCCAAAGAGATGATTCAATTGTGGTCCAACAATTTGCCAAAAATTAAGAAAAAAAGAAATACATTAAATGCCTTTATTAATAGTAAAATAAATCAGTTTTTAAGGAGTTCTTAAAGATAGAGTAAGGCGAGAGGAGAAAATGAAGCAACAGTTAGCAAGCATAAGGAAGAAGTAGGAATAAAATTCCCTCTCGCTGCATTATATTAACAAAAAATAAAATGGATAGGGCTAAAAAAAAAAAAAAAGTATAGCGAAGCAAGATGAGAGAAGCAAGCAAAATAAAATTGAAAAAAAAAGGAAAAAATTAAAAGATTAGTCAGTAAAATGACATATGCACAATTATTTGCAGCATTTTTAACATTAGCTTAAGACTAGAGATAGCCTAAAAGTCTAACTATGTTGAAATGATTGACTACATTGTCATACTGATTGAAAGAAATATTAAGAAACAAAAAATAAAAATATTCTATTGAATATGATGCTAAGTGAGATTGCAAGACACTTAAGCATGTATATATAATACAGTTGTCTCTTGAACAACAAGAATTTGAGCTGTGCAGGTCCACCTATATAAGATTTTCTTTTAATGAATATTTTGGAAAAATTTTGGGGATTCATGACAATTTTAAAAAACTCAAGAGATGAGTCATGTAACCTAGAAATATCAAAAAATTAAGAAAAAGTTAGGTATGTCATGAATCCATAAAATGTATGTAGATACCAGCCAATTTTATTATTTACTACCATAAAATATACCCAAATCATGTATGTATACACTGACAGACTGTACCTGGTGGCATTTGCAGTGAAAAGGACATTCAGTATTAAATAATAACAGTAGGCAATGAATTGCAGTAAATACTGTGCTACTACAATAATTTTGTAGTCCCCTCTTCTTGCTATTGTGGTGAGCTAAAGTGTTGTTAGTGTCCACTTAAAACACCATGTGAAGGTAATCATCTCCCAGCGCACAGTTCTTCTCTTTGGTAAATTGTGTATGTTAGTAAAAAGTGACCTTTTGCAGTTCTGGCTTATTTTTCATCATGCTTTGTGCAGTACCATAAACCTGGAATAACACCATAGAACAAATACAAAATGGCATTAGTGATGCTGAAAGTGTTACCAGGAAGAAGAAAAAATCATGACATTACAAGAAAAAATTTGAATGATTTGATCTGTGCTGTAGATTGAGGTCTATAGCTGGCTCAACTGAATAAATTTCTGCTGCCTGCCGTTTCAAGAGAAATGGAACCCAGCCCAAGGATTGCTGTAAACAAAGAAAAGGAAATTCATGACTGTCACAGCAGCTCTGCCAGCAGGTACAAAAACCTTGTACTTTTTGTGAAATAACTTCTAATTTTATATTGTATATGTAGCTTTTATAAGGGTACAGGATTGCTATAAGAAAGGCATACGTATAGACTCTAATATTATCAGTGAAACTGATGTCATTATATGACAACTTAAAGCAAAATGAAGGTGAAGGATTTGAAGGTGGAGAATTTAATGCCAGCAAAGGATGGTTTGATAGTTTTAGAAAGATGTTTGGCTTAAAAAATGTTAACGTAACAGGAAAAGCAGCTTCTGTTGGTCAAGAGGCAGCAGAAAGTTCCCAGACACAATTATGAAAATTACTGAGGAGAAAATATATCTGCCTGAGCAAAATTTGAATGCAGACAAGAATGCCCTATTCTGGGAAAAAAAAAAAATGCAACAAAGGACATTTCTTAGTAAGGAATAGAAGTGGGCACTGGGATTTAAGGCAGGAAGGGATAGGATGACTCTTACTGCTTTGTGCAAATACAGTCAGGTTTATGATCACGACTGCCCTTATCTATAAAGCTGCTAATTCCCTGAGACTCGAAGCGAAAAGAGAAACACCAGCTGCCAGTCTCTGGCTGTACAACAACAAGGCCTGGACAATGACAACTGTTTTTATGAATTGGTTTTAATGATGCTTTGTCCCTAAAGTCAGGAAGTACACTGTCAGTAAGGGACTGCCTTTTAAAGTTCTTTTGATACTGGACAAGTCCCCTGGCCACCTATAACCTCATGAGTTCAACACCACAGATATTAAAGTGGTCTGCTTGCTCCCAAACACGCCATCCTAGTTCAACTTCTATATCGTGGGATCATGAGGAACTGAAACGTCATTACACATGATAATCTATGGAAAGAATATTTCCACACTATGGAAGATAACTTTGAAAGAGAAAAAAAATTCATGAACATTTGGAGGAATTACACCGTTGAAGATTCCATTGCTGTTGGTGTGGAAGCTATCAAGTCTGTAACAATATATTCCTGCTGGAGAAAACTGTGTCTAGATGTTGTGCATGACTTCACAGGATTTACAAATAAATTGTGGATATGGCAAAAAGGTGAGTGCAGAGGGGCTTGAATGAGTTCAAGACAGATTTTGAAGCAGTTCAGAGCTAACAGATGTCGCACCAGAGGAGTAGACAGAAGACACAACTCAATGGAGATGAATGCTTCCAAACCTGAGCCAGATGATGAGGAAGAAGCGGTAGAAGAAGCAGTGCCAGAAAACAAATTGACACTATACATTCAGGCAGAAGTGTTCTCGTTATTCCAGACTGCTTTCATCTTCTTTTATGACACGTACCCTTCCATAATATGGACACTGAAACTAAGCAAATAGTCAAAGAGGGATTGGTACCATATAAAAACATTTCTAGATAAATAAAAAGACAGAGATTACAGTATTTCCATAAAATTACACCGACTGTGTCTTCCTCTTCTGTTTCTCCTTTCGTCTCTTCAATTTCTTCCACCTCTGACACCCCTGAAACAAGACCAACCCCTTCCTTTCCTCCACCTTTTACTTAACCTGCTCAATGTCAAGATGATGAGGATGAAGACCTTTATAATGATCTACTTAATGAATAATAAGTCAGTCAATTTTCTCTTCCTTATGATTTTCTTAATAACATTTTCTTTACCACAATTTATTGTAAGAATACAGTATATAATACATATAACATACAAAGTATGTGTTAATCAACTGTTTATGCTGCCAATAAGGCTTTTTGCCAACAGTAAGCTACTAGTAGTTTTGAGGGAGTCAAAAGTTATATGCAGCTTTTCTACTTCACACGGAGTTGGCACATCTAACTCCTGCATTGTCCAAGGGTCAAGTGTATGACCATCTATGGGGTGTGTGTGTGTTTGTGCCTTTGTAAGCATTTTCTTTTGTGAGCATGTATTATCTTAACTAGTATAAGTAAAACTAATAACACTGAATACCTCTAAGCAGAGAAATGGGTGGATGGAAAACAAGGATGGGAGTAAAATATGTAATAACTTTTAGCCTTTTTAAATATTGTAGGAGGGTATGTTAACTACTAAAAAGTGAACATAAGTAAAATAAAGTATGGAAACGTATTTCCGTGCACCTAACTTTGGAAAATTTTAAAGTTATTTGCTCTGTGATTAAAAGACACTAAATGTAAATCCCATGACAGTAGGACCATTGTCTTATTTTTTTCTTTATTCACACTGAGAAGCTTGCCTAAAGATTAAGTGGGAGTTTGCCTCAATTAACCACATTTATGGGAGGTCTGACTCTTTATATTATTACACCATAACCAAGGCACTATCTTTTTATTGTACAGTCAATTTTACATCTACTTCTAATGCCCATGATAATATTTACCACACTATGAGTTATGAATCATTCCTAAATATAGGAGTGCAGACTTGGAAATACAAAACCATTTCATGAACCTGACAATGGAAACATTTCTCTTGCTTTTCATTGCTGTCTTTCTTCAATTATATCCTTTCACTTTTTTTTTTTTTTTTTTTTTTTTTTTTTTTTTTTGCGACAGAGTCTTGCTCTGTCACCCAGGCTGGAGTGCAGTGGCGCGATCTCGGCTCACTGCAAGCTCCGCCTCCCGAGTTCACGCCATTCTCCTGCCTCAGCCTCCTGAGTAGCTGGGACTACAGGCACCTGCCACCAAGCCTTGCTAATTTTTTTTTTGTATTTTAGTAGAGACGGGGTTTCACCGTGTTAGCCAGGATGGTCTCGATCTCCTGACCTTGTGATCTGCCCTTCTCGGCCTCCCAAAGTGCTGGGATTACAGGCGTGAGCCACCGCGCCCGGCCATCCCTTCACTTTTATATGCAGAATCTTTCATTAAGGACTTATCCTCAAATGCAAAAGCATGCGGAAGTCCCTCATATTCTAAAAATCACCCTTTCATCTAGACACTCACTCATTAATTTAAAACTTTTAAAAAGAGAAATCTATACTTGCTGTCTATACATCTTCCTTCCTTTTTCTATAAAATCAACTTCACTCTAACACCAACTCTGATATTATTGCAAAAATTGCTGCTTCTAACGATCAACTTGTTCTATTTTAACTCCCCTGCAACTTTTAATGTAGCTGTCCACTCCTTCTGAAATCTCCTTTCTTCCTTTGGGTCTGCACTCCACATTGAATTCTTCTTAAGATTCTGCCTAGACTGTCTCAACATTTCATCTGTTTTTTCTTTCTTCTTGCCCCCTAACTATTCACAGTTCCCAAATTCCATATTTTCACCTTTCCTTTCCTAACTCTACAAATCTCTCTGAGTGAACTTTTCTACCCTATAGATTTTACTAATGTATGCATTAAGGTCACTCATCACTTATAGACTTATACAAACCCCTGGAGTGTTCTAGTGAAGATTCTGTCATGTGATACTAACCTATCCAAACGTGCTTTTCGCCTGTTTCACTACCATTCAAACTGATTACTCAAATTCTGACTCTTCTACCTCCCAAATGTCTTTTTAATCTATTTTTCCTCTCCTAACTCCTCCGCTCTTGCCTAAGTTCAGAATCTTTTAATCTTTTACCTAAACAGTGACCACATATAAATTGGAATGCATAGCTTTTAATCAACTTTAAATGGACTTCCCACTTTGCCATTTCTAGCTTTCACACTATGCCCTTCATTTTCTCAGCAAATACAGATTTCAGGTACACAATTTCATTTTGTTACTTCATTTCACTAAAACTTTTATTATCTCTTTATGGCAGTAGGCTTAAGTTCAAGTGGCTGAAATATGTATACAAAACCTTCCATAATCTGATTCCAGATTACCCTACTTATATTTTTTGCTATTTCTTTTTAAGATCTCTCTTGTTGCTGATGTTTCAGATCTTTACCCAATATACCACTTCTATTCCAGACTTCATGACTTTGCACCAAAGAACTTTTCTTCCAGCCATGTACTTCTCCCTTTTATTCTGACCAATGAAATATCACTCAAACTTCCAAACTGAGCCCAATTACCATACCCTTTAAAGACTATTTCCGACTTCTATAAGAATTGTTATGCTCATCTTTATTGTATGTAATTTATTAGCATATCTATATATTTATAAAAATTGGATTATTTATTGCATTATGAAGTTATTTCTGGTTCATGTTGTTTACTTCTCATACCGCAAAACAAATTCTTCCAAGAATCTGGTCTGTGTTTCAGTTATCTTACAGTCCCAGTGGATAGCTTATTGCTAGACCCATAAACACCCTCTATGATGTTTAGTTAATGAAACAATTAAAATATTTAATATTAGAAAAACGCTTTATATTTTCTCAATAATTTTATATATTATTTCAATTGATTTAATTAGTACCTTTCTGAAAGTTTATCTCCATTTTACAAATGGGAATATCAAGGCATGCAAATGTTCAATTGTTTCATATTGTTCATACCAGTAGGCTAGGTCATGCAAGTCAACACTCATGCTGAAAAATAAAATCTAAAAATAATGAATGAAATATTTTAATAAAATACTTTTAATTTTGTAAGGGATGACAAAACAGGAAACAATTATTAGAGGCCATGTAAAAGGAAGAATAAAACAGAGAGGTAACAAACTTGTCAGTGATCTACCCTTAAGAGAAATTAGCACCTTTATATTGACAGTCTTTGAAGTTTTAATTATTTTAAAAAAAAGAAAAAAAAAAAAAAAGACACTACTCAAATCAGGTGGATAAAGGGGCAAGGTCTCACAGCAGACCATGCCCATAAAAATGAGATACCAAATGGCTGCTCTCACAGGATCAGAGTAAGTCAGAAGAAAAAAAGCCCTTGTGAAATTACTGTCTGGTGTTAATCTCCTGTGTATATTGCCTAATTCTAATCCAGTAGAGATCATCCAGGGAATTTCAGTCTTTGAACTTGTTTTAAGGTAATCTCGTTCAATTAGAGGCCTGTTGCCCAAACTAGAAAAACATAATTCTCTCTTAAATAATATATATCCAATATAGTTCTGAAATAAATTATTTGTATGTGTAGTTATATTTGTATTAGTAGCTATATACAGCTATTAAAGTATAATATCCAGCACACAGTCAAAGATAGCTATAGGGAAAAGAAAATTGAACTACAAGATTAAGACCTAACAAAACTGGCTGGACACGGTGGCTCACGCCTGTAATCCCAGCACTTTGGGAGGCCAAGGTGGGCAGATCACCTGAGGTCAGGAGTTTGAGAGCAGCCTGACCAACATGGAGAAACTTCATCTCTACTAAAAATACAAAATCAGCCAAGTGTGGAGGTACATGCCTGTAATTCCAGCTACTTAGGAGGCTGAGGCAGGAGAATCACTTGAACACAGGAGGCGGATGTTGCAGTGAGCCTAGGTCGCGCCATTGCACTCCAGCTGGGGAAGCAAGAGGGAAACTCCATCTAAAAAAAAAAAAAAAAAGCCTATCAAAATCAACAAACTGTAGAAATAGACCAGTGTTTTAATATTGACTAGAGACATGAAAACAACTGTCTTTACTGTGTTTAAAGGAACAAGAGACAGTCTTGAAGGTGGTAGCACTATTGAAGAATGAAATAAAATTTTTGAAATTAAAGAAATAATAAATAAAATTAAAAACTTGCCGAATGTTTCAAGCATGAAGATGTGGTATACTAGACTTGCTTCTCCGGGGGGGAGAGAGAGAGAGAGGAAGAAAAAAAAAAAAAAACAGAGGAAAGAAAAGAAAGAGACAAGATATTTATATGCGCTAAATTGTTGTGTCCTCTTAAAATTTATATATTAAATTCCTAACACACAGTATAATGCTATTAGTGGGTGGGGCCTTTGGGAGTTATAGAGGTCATGAGACTAGAGCGCTCCTGAATGGAACTAATGCCCTTATGAAAAGAATTTCAGAGACCTCTCTTGCTCTTTTTCTGCAAGTTGAGGATACAAAGAAAGGAGCAATCTGCAACATAGAAAAGGTCCCTCACCAGAACTGGACCATACTGGCACCCATTCTAGCCTCCAGAACTGTAAGAAATAAAATTCTGTAGTTTCTAAGCCACTCAGTCTATGGTACTTTGTTATAGTAGCCGGAACTAAGACAGTATTTGCCACACTGGTTTCGGAAATTAGGCAATAGCAACACAAATTTCCAGTTGCTGACAGAAGGAAAACAACCCAAGTGGACCCTAAAATGTCCCTGGTTTACTGACTTGAGTAATTTTCAGACACCAGGGAGAAGAACGTAAGTTCTGCACTGAAGAATCACTGAATTAAGGAGTCTCAGATCACAGCTCAAAGAAACAGAAGAAAGCTTGAATTTGCAAGGCAGAGTAAAGAAGAAAAAATCATTCTGTAAGTGATTCCAGAAATTAGCATCTCTGACCGAACAGCTTAATCGAATGCCTTTGGTGGAGGATCTCTCGTAAGCCAAATAAAAGCCTAATAAAGATGTTAAATGAGGATGCAGTCATTTTAAGGTTCTCCTTGGGGAGGATATACTTCCAAGATCACTCACATAGGTGTTAGTAGGCTTCAGGTTCTCACTAGATGTTGCTTGGAGATATCAGTTTTTATACCATGTAGACTTCTCCATAGAAAGCTCTCAAAATTGAAGTGTGCTTTCTCTACAGAGAGGGTCGAGCGAGAGAGAGAGAGAGAGGGAGAGAGAGAGAGACAGGAGGGACAGAGACGGACACAGACATAGACACATACACACATACACACACACACGCGTCATGGTATTGTTGCAAACTAATCTTGGATATGGTATCCTGTCATTTTTGTTATATTATATTCCCTAGAGCCAGTCCACACTTAAGAAGAGAAGATTGCACATAGGCAGTCTTTTATATAAGGAAGTAGGGATCATTGGGAGTCTTTTTATAAGCTGTGTACCATGAGCTGTCCCCTGGTTTCTCAGTGATTCATTCCCTCCCACATGTAAATACATTCTGCCTTTTCCAAGTTCCCCAAAGTATCATGCATTATAGCATCAGCTCAGTGCCTGGACGCTCATCATCTAAATCAAATTCACTTGTAGATGAAAGTCATTTAGTGTGGTTCTTTAAGTACAGCTCCCCACATATGTTCTTTATAATCTTTAGACCTACGAAATTAAAGAGATGTGTTAACTGTTACCCACAAACCTAACATTCAGTGGAGGGACAGGCATATGTAAACCACTGTAGAGATTTCTTTTTAAAAGGAGGAAAAATGAGAGCCACAAAGAATCACATGGATTATACTTGTCTATGGAAAACATTCCTAGAAAAGGAAAACAATAGAATATTTACTTCATCCTAAGTTTTTAAATTTTGTGAAATTTTCAACACAGGAAAAATTTCATTATTTTTCTTCACTATGCCTAACACATACTTTCCAAAAACTCTTTCAAGTCACTAAAAACTACCATGTTTATTTATTGTTTTAGAGTACTTTGAGAACAAATTAATTACTAGAAGATATTCAAGAGATAATTATTCTAAGTTTATTTCTACCTAAGGCTGTAGGTATACCACAAAGTGATGGCATTCACGGCCGTGTGGATTGGCTGCTGGGAAGACGCCTGCTGCAGCGGGGAAGGCACAACCTGGACTGTGCACTCCGCGGAGCCCGCAGGAGCTGGGAATAGGTGGGAGCCCCACCCCCTTCCAAGTTGGCGGGGTGGAAGCCTCGCCCTTCTGGACACAGCTGCAGCTACCCAGCTGCTGTGAACCAAGGCATGTCTGCACTCTCCGAGTCTGGGGAAGTGCCCCCCGACCCCATGCCCCGCGCAGGCTCAGAAGTGTCTTCTTCCACTTCCTGGACTCTTACCAAGTCCTGGTGCATGCTCCAATTTCAGAGCAAAGTTGAGGCCGAGACCGGGTGCTGTCCCAGCCGGGTGTGCATGTGCTCGGGCTGTTGTTGACATGCCAGCCCCCTATCACCTTTGTGCCCTCTGGACTATGGGCACTGATGAACATGGAGGGGAGGCTGAGGGGAACTGAGGCCAGCTCGGTACAGGCCGGCAGGTGCCTGTTGGCATGAACAGCCTGGGAACCCTGGATGACATGATGGATGGTGGCAGGAGGCAGACAGGCTTCTAGGTGGAAAGGGGTGGGTCCCCAGTGAAGTCCCACCTTCAAGCCATGGACGGCCTGAACCCCACCTTCAAGCCATAAACGGCCAGAAGCATGCGGCCAGTCTGTCAGTTCTGGGTGGAGTCCGCAACTTACGGTGCTTTTTCTAGATCTGCCTCATGGCTGCCCATGGATCAATCAGAATGCACTTCTTCCGTTATGAAGCCTATTAAAAACTCCGGACTCACCCAGACTCACAGAGAGACGTGGGAATGACCTGCTGTGGGAAGGATCTACCCAATTCAGGTCTCCTGGACGGCTCAGGATGACCTGCCTATTGAAAGGAGCTACCCACTTAGATCTCCTCTCCACTAAGAGCCAGACGCTCGTTGAGACGACCTGCTCCTGTGGAAAGGAGCTACCAGCTCTGGGTCTCCTGAGAGCTGTTCTGTCATTCAGTGAAGCTCCTCTCTGCCTTGCTCACCCTTCAGTTGTTCACATACCTCATTCTTCCTGGATGCAAGACAAGAACTTGGGACTTGTCTTGGCGGGACTGAAAAAGCTGTAACACAAGCAGGGCTGAAACCCCAACCCGGCTTCCCACGTTGCCGGTGACAAGAAGGAGGGAAGAGCTGCAGCCCTTCAGGAAGCCGAGACCTAGGAGCTCCCTGAGCTAGGGCTGTGACACCCTTTTTGGGGCTCTGCAGTTCCTGGCATCTCCAAGCTTCTGGGTACCACCATGTTTCCCTCCTCCACAGGTGTGCACAGTGGAAACCACCTGCGGTACATCTGGTCCAGCTACAGCCTCGCATGGAGCTGGCACCTGAGCCAGCACCTGTGCTGGTGCCTAGAGCTGCCTGCTCTGCCGCAGTAGCTACTGGCTATGCACAGTGGCCAGACCCCATGTTAACTCGCCCACATAACCCTTGCCACTCCGCACCTGTCTCGCCCTTGGCAGGTGTGGGGTCCAGCATGGTAGTTCGAGCCGAGCGCAGCCTGCCAGGCGCGTAGGTGGAAGAAGCCCAGCATGCCTGAGCAACACCCGCTCGCCACAGAGGTTTCTGGCTGGCAAAGTGACACCCCAAGGATCCTGTGACAAAAACATTTCCTTAGAATTGTTAGACCTCTCAAATGACATGATATAATTTAGCATTTAATTGAATACATCGTTTGTTGTATTGTCATTGTTTCTTGATATATCTCCTGTCAAATTTTATGTTATTGATAATAGAGCATACATTTTTGCTATTTCTCCCCTCCCCCGAAACTCTGACAAAGTCCGTATGATTCAGTAATGAAAAAATATTAGGCACTCAACAACCATTTCCTCTGTTATTACTTGAGGCTGTTTATAATCAATTTGTAATGTGGTGAAAATGGCCCAGAAGGTTAAAAAATGTTGAAAACCTTGGTGAGGTCAAACCTCTGAGTGAAAGAAGAGGGAGTTTATCCTGGAACCTGATGAAAAGACCAGGAAACATCTAGTTCTAGATCCTTGAGGAATCGCCATACTGTTTTCCATAATGGTTGAACTAGTTTACAATCCCACCAACAGTGTAAAAGTGTTCCTATTTCTCCACATCCTCTCCAGCACCTGTTGTTTCCTGACTTTTGAATGATCGCCATTCTAACTGGTGTGAGATGGTATCTCATTGTGGTTTTGATTTGCATTTCTCTGATGGCCAGTGATGATGAGCATTTTTTCATGTGTTTGTTGGCTGTATGAATGTCTTCTTTTGAGAAATGTCTATTCATATCCTTTGCCCACTTTTTGATGGGGTTGTTTGTTTGTTGTTAAATGACGAGTTGATGGGTGCAGCACACCAACAAGGCACAAGTATACATATGTAACAAACCTGCATGTTATGCACATGTACCCTACAACTTACAGTATAATAATAATAAATAAATTTAAAAAAAAAAAAAAAAAAAAAAAAAAAAAAAAAAAAAAAAAAAAAAAGAAAAGACCAGGAAAGAGAATGGAGTGTTTGCTGTCTCTGGGCCAAGCCTTAGCAGCCAGCTCTGTTGGAAAGCCTGAATCAGCAGCCTCATGGACCTAAATTAAACATTTTGCTAATATATAATTCTCTTCATTTTATCTAATTTTACTCTGGTATTAAGTAAATCAGATGTGGGCAAACCTTTTGCCAAATTAGTGAGTAGCTTTTGAATAACAAGAAAAATGATCATTTGCAATATTCATTGAATCTTGTTAACATGAATTATAGTGAATGAAGACCTGCAGCAAGATTTATTAAAAATTCAAACTTTTAACAATTGCAGCAAGGATTTGGCTATTGATACAGGAGAAGCAATACAAAAAGAACACTTTCAACTTTGCAAATTAACTTGGTTAATCACTGCACAAGGGAGCAGAAAAAAGATCCAAATGTTTTCTTCCACTTAATAAAAGATTTGCAAAATAATTGAGCCAGTACCTTGGAGCATTTTTTTTTTCTTTTTTTGGCATATGTAATTTCCACTTAAAAACCTAGCAATGTAGAAATGCTCACAATTTGAAAATTATTGATTTTTTTCAAAAAATTGGTGAGGGAACCAAGATTATTGTTATTGTTTTGAATGTCTGAGAAGAGATAAATCCAAGAGAGATAAATCCAGGTTGTATATGTGATACTTTTATTTTAATAGACTTTCTTTTTTAGAGCCATTTTGGGTTCACGGCAAAACTGAACAGAAAGTACATAGACATTAAGCAAAGGCATGCATGTATACATATGTATGTGTATACATGTGTGTTTTTTTTTGTGTGTGTGTGTATATATATATATGTATATGTATTTCTAAGGTCAAAAGTCAATTTTAGCCTTGCAGGTATGTGGGTATGTGGTCACTGTGGGGATTACAGGTTATTGTATTTCATATTGTGCTCAATTGCATTTGCAACTTCCCAGTCTGGTAAACAACTAATTCTCCCAACAGTGTTCGCAGTGAGTTGAAGCTGCTGCTCTTGCCTATTCAGCATCTCTTTTAATTTGTAAGCAGTTCTATAAATCTTTCCTGGCTTCTAGGGACATAAAGACTCCTATGATGAAGTGGCCTGCATGGTGGCTTAACAAGCTGAAGGCTAGCTTTTTCCTTCCATGCATCCTAGGGACTACTGTCTTATTCCTGGCAAAGTAGATCAGATTTTGAATTCCAGCCAGGGTAATTAGCACATTTTAGAATCTCAATACACAAAGCAGAATGGTCAGCATTAGCAAAGATGTCTTGAGAGTGTTTTCCGAGTGGTAGAAAAAAGGAATGTCCAGCTGCTACAAGTCTTTGGGACTCTAATGAAAGTGACCCACTACATGCATTTGCACCTTAGAAAGGTTGTGTATATCAACACATTAAACTGTGAGGCAGTGTCTTCATTACCTGTTTACAAATGCATTCTAAAAATTAGAAACAAAGCAAGACATGGGGGTGTCCCTAATATTCCCCAGAAAGCAAATTCTCACTGAGAAAGTTACACTCCCTAGAATAGAAATATCACAAAAATTAAGTTTAAATTTCTAATAAAAGCAATTTTCCTGGAAATCAATCAGTTTAACATATTCTGAAAATGCAAAATTGCAAACTATCCTAAAATAAGTTTAGTGGTGGAGCTAATATGGCTGGATTTTTGACATATTCATTATCGATTTGTTATAAATGTGGCATTGTCTAGGTTTTTTGCAGCAGTATTTTGGAAACTTGACAGCGGTGATGAAATATGTTGGAATTTTTTAGGGAGCTTCAAGACCTGTAAATAATATTCCAAGTTGTAAGTTTCATGTTAGAAGAAATTCTCTGGGAAGTAAAATCAAATATCTCACTGGATACACCATGCCTTTTTTCTTAGCCACTCAGGAGGCTGAGCAGAAGAAATGATTTGAACTCAGGACTTTTAAGCTATAGTACACGATGACTGTGCAAACCAAGTGAAGGGCCACTTCTCACTCTAGCCTGGACAACACAGCAAGACCCTGTCTCTTAAAAAAGAAATCATATGCTGTCTTCTTCCAAGCTGTGCTTTGAGAGAGATAAATCCAAGTTGTATATGTGACACTTTTTATTTTAATAGACTTGCATTTTTAGAACCATTTTGGGTTCACAGCAAAATTGAACCGAAAGTACATAGACATCCCATACATTCCCTGTTCCCACATGTAGGTAGCCTTCCCAGTACCAACATCTCGCACCAGAGTGATACATTTGTACAACTGACGAACCTACATTGACGCATCATTATCATCCAAAGTCCATAGTTTATGGTGGGATTCTCACTTGATGTTGTTCAGTGTATGGGCTTTGATAAGTATATAACAAGTACCTACATTATGGCATCATGTAAAGTAGCTTCACTGCCCTCAAAATCCTCTGTGCTCTTTTTGTTCATCCCTCCCTTCCTCCAACCACTGGCATCCACTGATCATTTTACTCTCTCTAGATTTTTTATTTTCAAGAATGTCGTATATTTGGAATCACAGAGCATGCTGCTTTTCCAGATTGATTTCTTTCACTTAGTTATATGCATATAAGTTTCATGCCTTTTCATGGATTCATAGTATTTTTTAGCACTGAATAATATTTCACAATATGAAACATTTTTATATTGATTTTATTAAATATGGCAATATGTAACATAATATACCACATATTATGAATATTATACATGTTTAAGTGTGTACACTGTATGTATGTAGGTATCTGTGTATGTATATGTGTGTGTCTATGTGTGTTTATGTGTGTGCCACGACTTTAAGTCATAGCGTTCTTGAATATTTAGCCATACAAAATAAGACAGAAGATTAATTTTTTTTTCTGTCAATAAAAAGTACCTGGTTAAGTGCACATTGAAGAGAGAGAAACCTGTAATTCTATGGTATATTTGGCAATAGGTAACATACAAAGGGAGTTTCTAACAAAGCAATCTCATGATGGCTGTCTGTCATAAGTTATAAATGATTTTCTTCACACATTGGCATTTCGCATAGCTTATTCTCTTTCAAGAAAGTGCTTGATAGATGCTCCAAATTATTATTTTGGATGAGGAGAAACAGGACAAATCCTCTTGGTATATTTTTTGTTATTACTATCAATTTCTCATTAACCTCTTGGCTAAGTAGTGGGAGTTACTGATCCATGTAGTCAAGATTAGAAAAATGTCAGTCTATCAAATTAAAAATACACATAAAAATTAATTTGCAATGAAGGTTAGAGGAAGTCATACATTTTTAAATTCTTCGGACTCCTTGAAATGGTGATTTTCCCCCATTTTTCTCTTTTATAAGCAGTCAGAAGACTAAAATCACACATTAAGATTAAGGCAAAATAATTATTCAGCCATTCTTTTAAGTATGACTCTAAATGAAAATTAAATGCTTATTATGAGACCATACAAAGAATTATTGAAGGATAAAGGTAATAAACTCTAGGACTGGTTTATTTCTCTAGCTTAAATTCTACTGACTGCTTTTCATTAAAATAGACAGGGATGGTGCATTTCTGTGTGCATATGTGTGTATTATTTGGGATATTTGAGTTACTTCTAATATTCATTTTGTTAAGCGATACTCTCAGAAACATACAGCTAAACTTTTAAAAAATTTTAATTATCTCCATGGAATTATTATATTAAAAAAGCGATTTCTATAAACTTGATAGATACTTCAGAATACCATCTAGAAACATTATACCAGTTTATACCAATTTTTACCAATACTCCAGCTGTGTATGAAAATGCCCAATAGTTCTATCATAGCTATACGGATAGTTAAGACACTTAAAAACTGATCTAGCTAGTTGGTAATACGGATGCATATAAAGAACTTCTCCAATTTCTCAACAAAGTCAGTGTCATTGGATAATCTGGAATTGACAAATATGGGTTTGATATAATCTTTAAGTTCTTGTGTGTGTGTGTGTTAAAGGTGGCTGATTTTCAGTTTTAATTCATCTTGCATTCTATTTAATACCCTATGTATTTTGTTTGCTTTATTCTGTTTCTTGTGACTTTCTTTCTATTTCAATACCTTATATTGATGATTCTTTAAATATTAAAATATTAATTTTTATTTGTATAAAAATTGTTTTTAAATTTTTTTTTTGTTTTTTATTGGTGATTCTCTAAATGTTAAAATATTAATTATTGTTTTATGCTTCCTTTCAGAAACACTGCTTGCTCCTGCTAGGTCAGAAACAGAGAACTGGTAATATTACATGCCCAAACCATATTCACCTCTGAGTGAAATTGGTTCTTAGCCTCCATTTTCGTAAGAAGACTGTATTTGATTTTGTCAAGTCCACAGTAGAGGCTCAGCAGGTTAGGCCAGGATACTGGGCTGATTACAGTCAGATGTATCATGTTATATGTTTGTTCTTTGGACACATCAGAATAAAGAGATTGGGCATGAATATTTGAATGATAGCTAGAAAAATAACAAGGCATTTTATGGGGTATACATTTATTAAAACAACATGTATGTGGAGGAAAATGTGGTAGTAATTTCACCACTACTGACAAATGCTGAAAGTGACAAATATGGTAAAGGAAAAGAAGAATTAAATCAATGATTGGTAATAAAAATAGCGTATGTGTAGGCATTTAGATACCCCAATGAACTCATGTACATTGTCACTGTTGTTTTAATAACCCTTATTTTTTAATAGAATATATCATTATTTGGTCAATATACACCTGGGATGTTTTACACATCATTTCTTCTTTGACTATTATCTTACCTGTATTCTAGATACCTAATCTCTTCCTGTTTTCTCATAGGTTACTATTGTCTAATATTTGTATGCTCCAAAAATTCATATTTTGAAATCCTAATCTCCAGTGTAATGATTTCAGGGGACAGGGTCTTTGGGGTGTAATTATGTCATGAGGGAGGAGCCCTCGTGAGTAGGATGAATGCCTTTATTAAAGGGACCCCAGTGAGATGCCTTGCCCCTTCCATCACGTGAGAACACAGCAAGTAGGCACCATCTACGAGAAAGCTGTTCCTCACCCAATGTTCTAGAGTCTTGTTCTTGGATGTCCCAGTCTCAAAACTATGAGAAATACATTTATGATCTTTATAAGTTACCCAGTTTATGGTATTTCATTATAGCAGACAAAGATATAGATTTTTACACTGAAATATACATTCTCTCTCTTTAATCTTAACTTGTCCATTCTCTAATCTCTCTTCTGCAATCATTCAAACATAACGTGCAAATTTCTACCATCTAAAAAAATAGGAGGCTGGAAGAGGTGGCTCACGCCTATAATCCCAGCACTTTGGGAGGTCAAGGCAGGAGGATCACTTTAGCCCACAAGTTTTGAGACCAGCCTGGGCAATATAGCAATACCTCATCTCTACAAAAATGTAAAAAATAGCCAGGCATAATGGCACATGCCTGTAGTCCCAGCTACTTGGGAGACAGAGGCAGGGGTATGGTTTGAGCCCAAGAATTTGAGTCTGAAGTCAGCCATAATCACGCCACTGCGCTCTAGGCTGAGTAGAGCAAGACCTTGTTAAAAAAAAATAAATAAAAAAGAAAGAAAAGAAACAAATATATCTGAGAAGTTTCACAAAATTCCTGATGACTGATGATATGCATTATCATTAACATTTCGTCAACGAAGTCAACAAGACTCAGAGATGGTAGATGCACAAAGTCACAAGTGGCACCATTGCCATTGAAACACTAGGCATGCAGAGACCATGTTCTTTCCAGTAGGTAACATGGTACATTGTCTCTCTTAAATGCAGTACTGTCCTACTGATCATATAAAACATAAGATGCCGAGGTGCTTGTTTTTCTAAGATAGTCCTGAAATTTGCCGAATATATTTACCTTTTCTTAAAGAGACTGTGCCAGTATGGCACTACCTGGTTCAATGAGCCATATTTTTCTGTAGTTCAGTGGAGAATTAAGCCAGCTGCAAATACATTGTGCTTGATTTTTGTGAATTAGCATGAAGACTAAAATTCCTAGAAAATTGATGGTTGGTAGAATTTACATAATTTTGGTCATATTAAGAACTTCCAGTTATTGAAATATAATTTGCCCCTTTCTGCTATAATATCATGCTTTTTTTGTGAAATGAAGATAACAGCTGAGGCCTAATTTATTTAAATTCTATTATACAGTCAGTGAGCAATATGATAAGTATCTCTTCCATAAAAAAGATCTTTTAAGCATGAGTCATCTATGCTAATGTAACTTATTAATGTATTCAATTTTTATAGACCACTCAAAATTTCTTCACACTTTTTTTTTCATAATAAATTAACTGTAGATTTTTTAGTCATTTGGATACATGCATTATTTCATTTTAGGCTCTAGTATATTCCTGTACACGTAACATACAGACACTTCCAATTATGCATTCCTGACTTTCTGAAATCTCATCAAAATTCGCTTCTGTACCTGCGATATTATCAACATCAAGGGGGTATAAATTATCTATATACACCCTCATTCTTACTATTTTTTCTCCAATTTTGGTGGAAACATTGTTTCTTCCACATAAACAAAACACTTCTTTTTTTTTTTTTTTTTTTTTTTTGAGACAGAGTCTCACTGTGTTGCCCAGGCTGGAGTGCAGTGGCCGGATCTCAGCTCACTGCAAGCTCCGCCTCCCGGGTTCACGCCATTCTCCTGCCTCAGCCACCCGAGTAGCTGGGACTACAGGCACCCGCCACCTCGCCCGGCTAGTTTTTTGTATTTTTTAGTAGAGACGGGGTTTCACCGTGTTAACCAGGATGGTCTCGAACTCCTGACCTCATGATCCGCCCGTCTCGGCCTCCCAAAGTGCTGGGATTACAGGCTTGAGCCACCGCGCCCGGCCTAAACAAAACACTTCTACCAGTATTCTGCATCTCAACCCTTCCTCTATCTCAGGGACTTGGATCCATCGTTTTCTCTGACAACTGAATCTTTAAACTCTACCTGTCTATTTTTGTTTCTCTTCAATACACAGCCTGTTTCCTCATTTGAAGTAACACATGCACCAAGTCTACTCTTATAGAAAATTTCAATTATACAATACAGTATTAACTATAGTCCCCATGCTGTACATTAAATCTCCAGAACTCATTCATTCAGCATAACTGAAACTATGTGCCCTTTGACCAACAGCTCCTCATGTTCCCATGCCCTAGTTTCTGGAAGCCACCATTTTACTCTCTGATTCTGAGTTCAACATTTTTAGATTTCACATAAAACTTACATCATGCAGTGTTTGTCTTTCTGTGTCTGACTTATTTCACTTAATGTATACTTTTTAATTTATCAGCTATACTTTGTTAAAGTGCAAATAATTTAAAAATGAAGTAACAAATACACAAAAATCTCTATGTCCACTTTATATCTCTTTCTAGATATTACCCTATTTCTAGGCTTTTTTTTTCATTGTCACTTTCCCTATTTCCTTCTATATTCCTCCCCTATCTTTTTCTATGCATAATGGTCTAACTTCTTAAAATGTCATGCACAATTTACAATTTCTTCCTCTATTGTTTGTATTTTCTGTCTACTTCCATTACCCATCTTCCACCTATAACACTCCATTGAAAACATGCTCCATAGATTCACCAATGACAATTTAGTTACTAAATATTTCATATTGCTTAATCATTTTATTATTAAAAATATCTCTCTTTCTTTCCTTTGCTCCACATTCTCTTCCTTTCCCATTCCTGTTGTTTTCCTTTTGTGTCCCATATTGGCTCCCTTACTTCTGCCTGCTTTTTCATTCACACTTCCCAAAGTCCTTTCCTTGGCCCTCTTCCTACTCCTCACAGTCTCACTGAGGAATTTCTATGTGTTTCATAGTTTCAACTACCACCTATGGGCTGTTAGCTACCAAATGGGTATCCAGGCCAAATATTCCTTCTGAATTGCAGACCCATAGACTTATCCCAATATTTCTATTGGACACATTGATATATACATGTATTATGTTACATTTTTCTTTTCTTTTTCTTTTTTCTTTTTCTTTTCTTTTCTTCCTCCCCTCCCCTCACTTCCCCTTCCCTCCCCTCCCCTCCCCTTCACTTCCCTTCCCTTCTCTTCCCTTTTTCTTTTTTGAGACAGAGTCTCACTCTGTTGCCCAGGCTGGAGTTCAGTGGTACAATCTTGGCTCACTGCAACTTCCGCCTCCCCCTGGAAGGGAGGAGATTCAAGAGATTTTTCTGCCTCAGTCTCTGGAGTAGCTGGAATTACAGGTGCATGCTATCACGTCAGGCTAATTTTTGTATTTTTTAGTAGAGACAGGGTTTCACCATGTTGGTCAGGCTGGTCTTGAACTCCTGACCTCAGGTGATCCACTCACCTCTGTTTCGCAACGTGCTGGGGTTACAGGTGTTAAGCCACCCCACTTGGCCCAAATGTTTTATATATATATATATATATATATATATATATATATATACACACACACACACACACACACACACGTACCTCCTTTATATCTCCCACCAAATCTTTCTATTCTTTCTATCTTTCTATCTCTATAAATAAAATTAAAATCCATCCAGTAGCAAGAACGTGAATTTGTAAATCATCCTTGCCACTTCTTTTTCCCTTACCAGGTTGACTATCAAATTTAATTAGATCGAATTCCTTAGTTTCACCTGAATCTGGCTCTTGTTTCCATTCCCACTGTTAATTTCTTAAAGATTACATCATTTAATTTATTTTCTTATTTTTATTTTTTGGCATCGAAAGACTCCTAAATAGCATCTGTATTTCTAAATTTTGTGCCACATCCTCTCCCCTCAATCCATTATTTATATTGCTTTCAGTATGATCTTTTATCAAAGTAATTTTAGTGGATCATGTCAGTCTTCTACTTAAAACCTTTTAATACACCCCCCACCCCCAACCCCTTGGACAGCTAACATTTAGGAAATAGTTTACCTTTCTCAATGTGACTTTTTAATGACACACTTCAGCTTATCTCTGACCTGAATTCTCATCTCATCTCCCCCATAGTGTATTTTCAAGTCATTTTAAGGACTTGCATTTCTTCCATGTACCATTTTACTCTCTTATCACAGTGACTTTGCAAATGTTACCCTCTCTGGTTTTATCAGCATCCTAAACTAAATTTTACCTGGCTAAATATATGTGTTCTTAGAAGAAGTCACTCAGGTATTGTATCTTCTAATAAGTATTGTGTGAGCCTTAAGTGTAGCTTTAGTTCTTCTCCTCCACACATGTTGTCATTCTTTCATTATTATTGGATATGCCTCTAATACGTATATTACTAGGTAAAATAATACTTAGTAATGACATATTTTCCTGTCTGTTTCCTCCATAAGAATGGAAGTCACTTGAAGTAGAAACCAGTCTTATTTATGTCTTAGCTATACTTCTTGTCACAGTTAATGCTATTAATAACAATAAATAGCAATGAAAAACCGATATTTATAAACTTTTACTTGCAAAGCTGACTTTACTTACATACACTAATCCATTTTATCCTCACAACAACATTATAAGATAGATATTATTGTTATTCCAGTTAGAAGATGAGAAAACTGAGGTCAGAGATGTGAAGTAATGGATACAGAGCTAAAAAATGTCAGAGCTGGTATTTCAAAAAAGGTAATAGGGTGTAAATGATAGGCTTTTGACTACTATACTCTACTAGTTCTCTAAATACAGAAAGACATTTTTAATAACAGAAGTGTGATATAATTGACCAACACAGGGAATGCATTAGATTTGGAAATAAATTATAAACTGGCTTTAGGACATACTGCTATTAAAAGAAATAGTAATGATACTGCTAAAACACAGCTACCACTTTGGACAAGTTACTTAACCTCTACAAGCCTTAGTTTTATCATCTGTACATTGAGAATAATGTACCAATTACGTTGGGTTGTCACACACATTTAAATAATGAATTAAAGGGCTTAGACAGACATAAATTATGACTTTAATAAATTTTAACTCCTTCATTATATCTTCACTGTCATTACTTATATTAGACAATATCCAGCGAATTACCAAAAGCTATTTCTAAGATCCTAGATTTGCTAATTCTAAACTGAATGCTACCTGACTGACTGACACAAAGGCAAGCGATCTTGACAAAATTTTATTATTAAGTGGACACAATTTATAAAGATAAAGTCTTCAAAACATTCTAATGTCTTAATTAAATTCATGGATACCCTATTTGGGGTACCTTTTGTTGCTGTATCAATCATTTTTTTGGTACAAACAACAGCAGATTTTGCATAACTTTGGTTAAAAAGTAAATAAATTAGAAGGATACTTAATTACATTATAGAATGGAGTTCTAAATGACTAAGTCAGATGTAGGACAAATCACATGAGAAGTTTATAAACAATTGTTTGAGAAGTAAAACAAGTATGGAGGCTAAAGAATGCCCCCATAAATGTTTCTTTTGAAAGATCTGGATTTGTTAGCCTCTTTCTCTGGCCTCTCAGCTTCCTCGGATTTTGGGTATGTTTGCATAGACCTTCCCCCAGTGAATACAAGTAAAATCTTGTTTACCAGAGAAATGAGACATTCAGTTGCTTTCATGTTCTTATCCCTGAAGATACCTGTATATTCTCCCAACTGTTGGCACTTTGCTTGAAAAGAGAAGTGGCTTTGACTTAGAAATTACGTGGCTTCATAGTCAACGTTTAGTAATCTGGCAGAATGGAGTACGTTTGGTGAAATAATTTGGGGTAAGTCGTTTCTGGATAGAGTACTCTGAATAGACCAAGATCTGAATATTATTATTTCCCATGTAAAAATTGCCGCTGTTGATAATAGTCTTAAATACAGAGGATAACTTACCATTAATTTCGGTTATGGTTCTTCCTCTAAGGGCCTATTGCTTGATTAATGCATATACCATCAAAATGGTCATGGGGCAGGAATATAGACTATGGTAGACTTAACAAAATGGCATGTTACTCCACACAGATGACCTGAGTTATCTTACTGAATTCTTAATTTACTAAGAATAGTCCCCAAATTAGCATTACAGCTCAAATTAACCACTATAGAATATTCTAGAAAATTGATTACATGGGATCCTTTGCATCATAGGTGAGAGGCAGTAATTTGTTCTAAATGAAATAGACATTTATTCTGCATCTAGATTTGCCTTTCTCTCCCTCATGTTATTTGTCAATGCTACCATCTATGGGCATATCGAAGGTTTTATATGATGAACTCCTCAAGATCATCTTAGTACAAGGAATGTGCTACAAAGTAAAATAAGTAATCAGTGATTTTATTGCCTGTAGAAGTCCTCTTCCTGACTCAGGTTGTGAGCAAGTTAAAAAACATGTAAGCTAAAGCAACACTTAATTACCATTAGAGGTCAAATTGAAGATATAACTTTAGGCTGACTAAACAAATGAGCTTGCTAATACTGAATTCTACCCAGTCCGGGACACAGAAAATTAGAGCAGGGGGAATGATCTGTCCACATATGATATAAGGCATGGAAGAGCAAAAGAGAACTGTGATTTCTATAGGTACACTGACTCTCCAGAAACACAGACAGATTTTGGCTGCACATACACGGATATTACTCAAATTTTACAAAACTTGCCAAAGGCAGTGAAGAGAATCCTAGAGTTGCATTAATTGATGACTCTTCATAGGAAGAAACATCAGAAGTGCAGAATAATATTTTTTACTACCATTTGCTACTAATATATGAAACTTCATCTTCCATATCAAAGCTATGTTGATCAAAATTTAATAGACTGTTCTAATTACTGTAGAGAGAAGAAGTTATTCAGAGGGCTAGTTTGGAGCAGGGAGAAAAGTAATCTAGAGATGAGGTGATGATAGCTTTGAGTAAGCTAGTGTAAGCAGAGAGAGAGAGAAAAAATCATTCCATTTGGGATATATTTTAGAAATAGGATCAACAGACTAGTGATGTGGAAGAAAGATACCAAGAAGGATTTCCAATGTACTAGTACTAGGAGGATGAAAGTGACTTTTATTAATAAAATCTCAGGAGAGCACATTTGTGGTAGAATATTAAGAATTTGCCTTTGTTCATTATAATTTTAAGATATCTAAGACAACTTCAAGAAGAATCACATTCTGAAACTCAGAAAAGAAATCATATGAGGGGTCATAGTTCATGGAAATATGCATTATGGAAAAACTATGAGTGAAGTTCCAGTTTTTTTGCATCACAATTAACTTACAATAACTTGTCATAACATGTCTGAATAAAATCTAGTTTAAGGCACTCAAAAGAATAAGATATTCGTTTTAAAGGAGCCCTTTAGAACAACATGAATTCTGCAAAAATTGAAGCAAGACAAACATGAAATTTGTAGTAAAGCTTCGGTAGAAGAATGGTGAAATTACTGATGCTTTATGATAAGCTTATGGAGAAAATGCCCTAAAGAAACCTAAAACAATACAAGTGGATAACTCATTTTAAGAAAGAACTAGACAATATTGAAGATGAAACCCACAGCAGCAGGCCATTCACATCAATTTACAAGGAAAAAAATTCATCTTTTTCATGACCTCACTGAAGAGGAATGATGATTAATAGCACAAACAATAACCAACACCACAGACATCTCAGCTTGTTCAGCCTACACTGTTCTGGCTGAAAAAATAAAGTCAGGCAAACTTTCCACTTAATGGGTGCCAAAATCATTACACCCAGATTGGCTGCATACAAGAGCAGGGCTTTCAATGGAAATTTGAAGCAAGGGGGATCAAGATCCTGAACCATTTCTCCAAAAATTTGTAACAGAAGATGAAACATGGATTTGCCAGGACAATCTCGAAGACAAAGCACAATCAAAGCAATGGCTATCAAGAGGTGGAAGTGGTCTAGTCAAAGCAAAAGCAAAGGTCATGTCAACAGTTTTTGGGGGGATGTTCATGGCATTTTGCTTTTTGTGTTTCTGGAGGACCAAAGAAAGATAACATCTACTGATTGTGAGAGTGTTTTGAGAAAGTTAACTAGCGCTTCAAAAGAAAAGTGCCTGGAAAAGCTTTACCAGAGAGTCTTTCTTTACCACAACAATGCTCATGCTCATTTATCTCATCAAACAAGGACAATTTTGTAATATTTTGATGGGAAATCACCAAGCATCCACCTTACAGTCCTGGTTTGGCCCCCACTGACTTCTTTTTGTTTCCTAATCTTAAAAAATCTTTAAAGAGCACTCATTTTTCTTTATTCAATAATATGAAAAGATTGCATTGACATGGTTAAATTCTCAGGAACCTTGGGTTTTTAGGGATGAACCGAATGGCTTGTATCATCACTTAGAAGTCTTAAGCCTGATGGAGCTTATGTTGAGAAAATTTATGTTTCTTATTTACATTTTTAAATTCTATTTGCCAAGTACTTCTTGAAGTCTCCTCAAATATTTGGGAGATGTGAGGACTGATATAGTTCTTAAATCTTGGAAATAGAATGGCTCCTTAAGGCAGAACATACTGAGTGAGAACAGAATTGGTCCTGGCACTGGTTCATGAGAACTTCTTCATTTATAATTTATGTTCTTGACATAATATTTATTTATTTCCATTTTATATTTATTTTGTGAGGGTTTTTTTTTCTATTTCTGTTTTTCAGACAAGGTCTCACTCTATCACTAGCTTGGAGTATAGTGTTGTGATCATGGCTCACTGCAGCCTCAAACTCCTGGGCTCAAGCAATCCTCCCACTTTGACCTCAGAAATAGCTGGGACCACAGGCATGTGCCAGCATGACCAGCTAATTTTTAAATTTTTTTGTAGAGGCAAGGTCTCACTATGTTTCCCAGGTTGGTACTGAACTCTTGAGTTCAAGTAATTCTCCCAACTCAGCCTCCCAAAGTGCTGGGATTATAAGTGTGAGCCACTGTACTTGTCCTATTTTGGTTTTAATATCAATTTATTTGAGACAAAAAATAAAAGCTCTTATTTGAAAAATGTCAAAAATTTATTTGGCCAATAAGTATATTAGACTAAAACCCTTCAGGTCATCCACTGGCCCTTTCCTTTCTCTCACACACCATATTCAATCCATCATTCAATTCTGCCAAGTCTCCTGTCATCCTCATTTCAACATCTTCACTGTTACCCTTGTCCAAACTACTATGACCTTTTCTCCAAGTAGAAGTCAGAGAGTCTTTTAGAATAGAAGTAAAATCAAGTTACTATTTTACTCAAAGTTCTAGAATGATCCCATCCCACTTAGATAAAATCTAGATTCTTTTGGAAGCCTGAAAATCGGTGCCTCTCTTCCTGATTATGGCTCTGATTTCATCACCTGTGACTTTCTTCATGCCTCGCTGCATTTCAGGCACACTGGCTTTATAAGTATTTCTCTAAGTCTGTTGCTGCCTCTAGGCATTTATACTTGCAGTTCCTTCTGTCCCTAAAGCTCATCCCTCACATATGCCCAAGGCTTACTCTTCATTCCTGTTTCTTCTGCTCAAATAACAACTTCTTAGAGACCTTTTCCATCCACCATATCTATAACAGTGCTTGTTCTTCTCTCTCTACTATGTATACGTTTACCAGGTTTTTATGTTTTCTGTATTTCTTATTAACTGGTTCCATATTTACATGTTTATCACCTCTTTCTCTCTTAGGAATATAAGCTTTGTGACATTAAGATTCTGTCTGTTTTGATCACTCTTACTTTCAGTGCTAGTATGTGTCTAACACACAGTAGGCATTCAAATATTTGTGCAGAAAAGTACTATACGTATGTAAATGAATATATAGACTTTAAATTAAAGCCACTTATCTACTCAGTTAATAAATATTTATTCATCATTTACCTACAGTGTTTTCAACATGAGTTATAAAACAGAAGATTTTCAGCTTTCTTAAATCCAATGTGGGAAAAACAACTCAAAACATTCTTATTGACAAATAATTTAGTGATTTCACTAAATACTTCTCTCTAGTATTTCAGATGCTTGTCAAATCAACTGAGACAGGTTTATTTTTAATTGTTAAGAGATGAACTTCTGGGAATATGTTTTCTATTTTTCACAGATGTGTCTACATGTAGTTAAACTTACAATATTTACTATCTGTATTGGCCTGCACTTTCCTTTTGCATTAACAAGAATTTCTCCTTGGGAGGGTTTTGCTCCATTGGATAATTCAGATGTTCATTAAAATACAGTGAGATTTCGCTGAATCCATTGAACACTACTTATGTTTTAATGAGCATTAATGAGCTTTGTGATTGTCCTGTGGAGCAAAACTCATATCTCATTAGGTGGATTCCCAAAATGCCTAAAGGTGAGCAGACACAGCTTTAGATATATAAGGTAATTTCATACTTAATTAGTTCCTTACTCGCCACACCACAGATACACATTCAGAACTATGGTTTGAAATGGCAAACTTGTTGTTTGCTGTGACAAGTCAATGAAATGGTAGAATTCATGGAGAGCCTTTGTGAGTATTTTAAGGCCGTTCTCTATTATGTTAATAAATTGGAATGTTATGATTCAATTCTCAGAAAATAGACTATGAGGAAAAAATGTTAAATGATTCCGAACTTGAGTTGACATTGTTTGGTATTTTATACAGAATATGGCATTGGGAAATACTTACATTTATATGTTCAGATGTATGTGGCAAGGAATTTACATATAGTATTTTTCCTTCTAATAAAAACTCTGAAAGTTGGATCTGTTATTTTCACTTTGTGAATAAGAAAACTGACATATGAAGTGTTTAAGTTACTTGCTGTATTAGTTTTCTAGGGCTATAAAAAAATACCATATACTGTATCTCTTAAACAACAGAAATTTATTTTCTCAGTTCTAGAGGCTGGAAGTCCAAAATCAAGGTGACAGTAGGTTTGGTTGCTTTTGAGGTCCCTCTTCTTAGACTGTAGGTGGCCGCCTTTTCTCTGTCCTCCTATGACCTTCTCTCAATGAGTGAACATCCTTGCTATTTCTTCTTCTCCTTCTCCTTCTTCTTCTCCTTCTTCTATAAGCTCTTGCTCTGTCTCCCAGGCTAGAATGCAGCAGCCTTTACCTCCCAGGCTCAAACAATCCTCCCACCTCAGCTTCCCAAGTAGCTGAGAATACAGGCACATGCCACTATGTCTGGCTAATTTATTATTTTTGTAGAGATGAAGTCTCTCCATGTTGTCTAGGCTGGTCTCAAACTCCTGAGCTCAAGCAATCTTCCTCCCTCAGCCTCCTAATGTGTTGGGATTACAGGCATGAGCCACAGCACCTGACTTCTTCTTAGAAAGACACAAGTCCTGTTGGATTAGGGTTATATTCTGTGACCTCATTTACCTTAAGTAACTCTTTGAAGGCCCTATCTCCAAATACAGTCACCCTCTGTAACACTAGCAGCTAAGGCTTCAACATACAAATTTTGAGGGAATGCAATTCAGTCTATCACATTTGTCAAATTTGTACTGGTAGTATATGGCAGATTTTGATTTGAATTCATCTCTCTGACTTCAAGGTCCAGGTTCCTTTCTACATATTCTGTAGCATAAATTTGCATAGGATTTAGAGTAATGGATGTTATGCTATAAAAGACTGATATTCATATGTTTGAGGTGTCAAAAAGTAGTTCATTGTGTCATTACCACAAATAAAAACAATTTTGCTTTATCCAATGGTTTTTAAGTTTTTCATTTACTTTCAATTTTTTGCTGTGTGTTATATTTTTAAAAACTTCAAACCAGAGCACACTGATAAATCCAAGTTGTTATACATAGATTATTTTTACTAAAGAAGATTAATCTTTAGTAAATTATTGAAGATCGTTGTTTTAGATTGGGTTATGTAATATGACTCCCAACACACATTTTCAAAGCTGATACTGTAGTTGCTATTATCTCTTGGAACGAATAAGAAGTAGAAAGTAGGAGTAAATCCTTTTATTTCAATGTTTATTGTAGCATGGCTGATAATATGGCAAACAGATTTTTGTAGAATTGTGCTACTCTCTTAGGGTAGGCTAATGGTGCATCTGATCTGATAAAGTAGAAAGATAGCCTCTTTCACTTTGACCTGTAGATTCTGACTGCATAGAGCCTGGATGTCATATTGTTGCACACACATGTGCTCTCACCTACTCACCAAATTAATAGTGAACATCAGTGAAATGTTTGGCAGAATTCAGGGAGTTTTGAGTTTGAATAACAACTTTCCAATCAAATATGAGGTTATGCCTATGGAGTTTATCTGAAAATTGAAAATGCCTTTTATGTTTTACTGTGGCATAATAATTAAGATGGACGTTTGGACTCAGAAAACTGTGGGTTTGAATACCTGTTCTGATGCTTACCACACTGTTTCCAGCTCAGCTACATAGCCTCCCTAAGCACTGGTCAATTCATATGAATAATGAGGAAAATATCTATTTGCCTAATAGGATATGACAATTAAATCATGGCTGGGCGTGGTGGCTCACACCTGTAATCCCATCACTTTGTGAGACCGAAGTGGGCAGATTAGGAGGTCAAGAGATCAAGACCAGCCTGGCCAACATGGTGAAACCCTGTTTCTACTAAAAATACAAAAATTAGCTGGGCATGATGGTAGGCACCTGCAGTCTCAGTTACTTGGGAGGCTGAGGCAGGAGAATCGCTTGAACCCGGGAGGCAGAGGTTGCAGTTAGCTGAGATTGTGCCACTGCACTCCAGCCTGGGTGACGGAGGGAGACACCATCTAAAAAAAAAAAAAAAAAATTCATATAGTGTTTTTATGTCACCCAATGTGGTTTAAACATATTAAATGCCTGGCTTACTCAACGATAAAATAACTTAACCTTTATGACTATTTACAATTTAATTGTATAGTTATTTATTTAAAGTTTGTCTTTCCTTTTGGTGTAAGTTCCACAGAATTGTAGAATATGTTGTATTTTAAAATCTTTGTATAACTAATTCTGGATACATTGACATACAGAAGCCCCAGTAGATATCTATTGAACAAATGAATAAATTAGTAAATTGAGTTTTATGATTTTAATGCTATGTTCAGTTATCTTTGTAAAATTGCAAATCAAATGACTTAGAAAAGAAACAAAAAGAAACTGGATGCATATTGAATACTGTAATCAGTACCACACTATTCATTATATAAGCTACAAATTTTGCTTCTCTTTAGGGCAGTCCCTGTTCATTGCTGTGTTCCCCGTTGCATCTGCCATAGAGTAGGTGACATAAAACTTGGTTGAAGTAATCCATTGGAACTGATTATGCAATTTTTGTACTGAACAAAAAAGATATTTCTAAAATGGATAAGCTAAAACATATAATATTTTGTTCAATTTATAGGTTCTTTTTGTACATGTTGATAGCTACATCTTTGTTATTTTTATAGGAAATATCTCAGAGATAGCTTGGCTGAAGTAATAGAGAAAAAATTTCCTATGAAGTAGAGAGAGAGAAAAGTGGGGTATTTTGTCAGTTGGTAGCATACATTTAGTGTTTTGTTGTATGAGTTTTCAAATTTCAAATTCCCAGAATTTAGAAACTTATTTACAATAACCTGTTTTTCATCTTCAAGTAGATTTGTAAAAATGATGTAACAACAGCAACAACAAAAAATAAACAGTCCAGTTTGTTGTATTCCTCAATCATCACCAGTATTTTATGCCCCCAAAGAAAATGGGAAAATTTCTTTTTCCATTACTAGATGCATATCCAGTGTCCACCACGACTAGGAAAAAAGACAACTGGTTATATATGTATATGTATTTGATGAATTGAAACAGATTATTCTGGTGTGGGAAAATATCATTTTTTGTCTAAATATAAAATATTCCTATAATGGCAAAATTCCTGGGACAAATTTAGTCATTTTCCTGTACATAGATAGTAATAGAAATTATATATTTATAAAAACAGATAAATTCTTCAATAAGTTTAATTCAACTTTATAATATTAGATGTTAAATTATAGAATACCTGAAAAAGCTTTTTCTATGAAATTAGATAATGTTAAGATGACTTGGGAATATTGCCATTTCAGAGTTTCTTTATACTTGATAGATTTCCTCAAATACGAAAGTAATATTTCTTTGCCAAAAGTTACCCTTTCCCTTAAGAAAAAATAGAAAACAAATGTCTACTTATTTCACATATGTGTATACTTATGTGCTACAAAAATGTCACTTAAATGTGCATACATCTCTATGTTGCAGGACTTTTTCAGTTCAGCTAAGGATGGGGTCCTTGTCACAAGACCATGAAAGATTAGGCTCACAGACACTTAGAAGGGTGAGAAAAATGGAATTTATTAGGGGAAAAGGAAAAAAAAAAAAAGAAACAGGAACTCTCAGCAAAGCAACAGCCTGCTAGCTGGTTTTCCCACCTCATGGCTTGAATCCCAGATACTACATTGGATCGGGAGAGGTCAGGCTCTCCCTCTCCCGCCCTCCCCCCCACAAAGGGTGCAAACTTTCATAACTCCACCCCATTCTCCAAGTACACAGGCTGGTTGGAGGTTCTCCAGTGACCCCTTTATACTTGGCTGTCTCATCTACATGTAAACTTTATAATTAAACCTCTACAATATACTCAAGATTATAATGTTTTCACCTCTGCACTGTGAGTACTATAAGACTAGAGATTACTACACTAATTATTCTTGTTCTTAAATAGTAAGATAATTACTGAAGCAATATTCTATTCAAAATGAAAATTGGATCCACCCCCTAGCACGCTTAAATTAGGTGTCTTTTTCTTTCATTTTGCAAAATGTTCTCCTTTTATCCTTTTCAAATGCATATAATAAAATTAGAAATAGAAGCTACATTAACAGGAGAGTCCATGCTAGGTAAGAATGTCATCAATGTAGTTACTCTGCCTATGCTCCAATTCTAAAGGTATTCCTGTACAAACAATAGTTCTATTAGATACTGATTCTGCTGATTTCACCTGGCCAAAGACACAAATTAGGGGAGGACAAAAAAATAGCATCAGTTAAGGTGTAAGTTATTAACACTTATTCAAAATATTGGATGAACTAAACCACAAAGGCAATTAATGTTTTGGTGAAAAAAATGTTTTGTTTTGTCTTGTTTTTAAATTAAGAGATTATTTTTCTGTACTAGAGGGTGACTCACACAATCCCAGGCATAAATGAATATTACCTACTTAGGGCCCCATTCTATGCTGAATGCCTTTCAATAAAATGCCCTTAATATTTTATTTCAACTCATTTTGCTTATGTCTCCATCTGTCCTTGGAGATAGCATTACATATTACTTTTTTGGTATCACTAGTTTCAGAAAAATCATGGCACACAGAACGCATTCAACTAGTTTTTTGCATTAATAAATAATCTGTGTTTTAAATGTAAGTTACTTGTTTCTGTCCCAGACAAGTTAGCACATGATTATATGAGACTTTTTAATTAGTCAACATACCAATATTGTCATCCAAAAAGACAAATTCCAAAATCTCAGTGGGGATTCTCAGTGAAGAATTTTACACTCATGCAGACATATATGTATTATATGCTTAAGCCACAGTTAAATGCCCCTCTCCCACTTCTTTCAGTAAAGCCATCTAAGGTATTTGGTCCCAAGGGAACAGAGAGACAAAGAAGAGCCACAGGGGCTCCTAAACTGCCTTTAATTACTTTAGTCATGCTTCATTGGGAAGTACCAATCATAGACTGTCAATCTCACTGCAAGGGAGGTAAGGAATTATACAGCACTGAAGTAATATTCAGCGACCACACACTTTCTCTGGCAGTCTTTTTCTATAATGGTTTCAGAAATGTCTTTGCAAAGAGATTACAAGCATCAAGGGCAAAATACAGCACCTCATTTCATATATTTCTTAGTATAAGAGAATAGAAAGCGATATGTGGTAGGTACTCAACTTGCTGATACTTTGAAATTTATTTTTTGGAAACTATTATTCTTTTAACCAAACTGTAGTAGTCACTAGATAAATATCTACTTGTGTTTATCATTCCTGAAAAAAATAAGTTGGGAAATTAGAAGTTTCAAAATGGTTGTTACAACAACTATGGTGTTTGTTTGAGTAGAAGGGAGGGGTTGTTAAGATGTGGTTAAGATGTATGCATCATAATCATTTGAAGTGATTTCCAAAAGTAAGTGCTAGAGTTCCACCTCTGGAAAGTAATTTGTTTGAGATGTGCCACAGGAGAAACTTTTCCCGGAAAAAAGTTCTAACTATTGCTCAAACAACTTTTGTCTAAGAATAACTAGTAAGCCTAGTAAATTTTGCAGAATTAAACTGCTTCATAGTTTGGGAATTGCATTGACAGAACTACCAAGCTTTGGGAACACAGAAAATCATGGAAAGAAACACAATTCTCATCAACTTATTTATGTGAAAGGCTATTTTTGATATATTTTTGATGCTTTAGGTGAATTATAATTTTGCTGTCTCGATTTCAATATTTAAAAATGAAACAACTGTATTACTGTGTTCACTTTTTCAGGACATTTCTGAGAAGCAACATTGATTTATTTTCCACATAATATTTAGGATTAAGTGCCAGAAAATATGAGCTGAGCCCATTCCTGGACATAGAGCTTTAACACGTACCCCAGACTCTTTTTTGGTTAGTTATGAACATATTAAGTTGCGGTGAATGTGATGAAGGAAATAATGAATGCCACTTTTAGATCTTGCTCACAAACCAACCAACCAGCAAACACACCCAGGTTCCTTAAATCATGGATTTGGAGAGATTCTCACCAAGAGTGCTTGCATTGTTCTAGTATGTGAATAAGAAGATAACTTTTATGGTCTCATGTCCTTAAGACTTTGAATTATTTTGCTATCATTAATATTAGCTATTATCTTAACTAATTTGTTATTTTTATATTATTTAGGTGATTATTAATAAATCTTATTAGTCTCAAACCATATCATTTAAAACATATGTCTATTCCTTCAAATATTCTATTCCATATCATTTAAAATCATATGTCTATTCCTTCTCAGAGGCTTTCTGGCATCAAATTTTATTAGGTTTCCATTTCTAAATTTTTCTTGGGAACTTTCTGGTATCTGAGTACGTGTTACCAAAATGACATTATATTTTTAGTTACAAATTTTATCTCAGTTTATATTTCTGGGGAATACATATATATTTATTTCCACACAATATACACACACATACACACACAAACACACATGTACACACATGCACACTTGCACACAACTGATTCTGTTTTTCATCACATAATTAATTAGAAAATGATCGAAGATACTATACTGCTTGTGCATGAGTCGATATGTAAGCATTTGTATCAAATAGCAATTCTTACACTTTTAAATTGGACATACATGTCAAATAAAATCCGCAGAAATCTTATGTTCCTAATGGTTGTGGCATAACTGAGATACACTGTGGGTTAGGCACATTTCTATAGCTGTAATTCCATCCATTTGCCTTCCTTTCAAGAAAGCATGTAAGTCAGTCTGACAGACCAATGGCCTCTGAAATGTTCTAATCCAATAAATCATTTATTTTTACATTTCTAAGTAAATTACTCAAAAGTTAGTTATCTTGATAACTAATGATTAATAACTAATTACTTACAGCACTTTTTGTAATGAGTCTCAGAAGAGGCCTGTTCCTGACTGTACCCTGGTTCCAATCATGGTTCTTCCCTCTACTAGCAAATATGGCCTATGGACCTCAGTTTTCTCAACTACAAAATATTAATAATTTCAGAGATAATCTACATAATTTACTTTTTGTAACGTCTGCTCATAGTAACCATTTAGAAAGCATTAGCTGTTGTAGGCCGGGCGCGGTGGCTCACGCCTGTAATCCCAGCACTTTGGGAGGCCGAGGCGGGCGGATCACAAGGTCAGGAGTTCGAGACCACGGTGAAACCCCGTCTCTACTAAAAAAAAAATACAAATAAATTAGCCGGGCGCAGTGGCGGGCGCCTGTAGTCCCAGCTACTTGGGAGGCTGAGGCAGGAGAATGCCAGGAACCCGGGAGGCGGAGCTTGCAGTTAGAGGAAATCGCACCACTGCACTCCAGCCTGGGCGACAGAGCGAGACTCCGTCTCAAAAAAAAAAAAAAAAAAAAAAAGAAAGCATTAGCTGTTGTAACAGTCAGGAATCAGTAGCAGGTAAGAAAAAGCAATAGAAATATTGTAAGCAGGAGCATATGTAACACAAGAGATTAGATGCTTACAAAATTTCATGAAGGGTTGGGAGAGCATGCTCAAATCTTGCAGAGCCACAACTCAAACTAAAACATCAAAGTTGCTATTCACACTATGCAGCCAGGAAGGTGTGGGGCCAGGAAGCCACTACTGCATCAGATGAGTCACAAGATCAAAGGACAGTAACAGCATTTGAAGGACCTGAAGACATTACTACCCTTCAGCTGGTAGGAAATGAATCACTGGGCATTCCAGAAAAACTCCAGGTCTCTACCAATCTTCTTTCAAACAGCACAAGCCAAAGTAACAAGGAACAATCCCATCTAACTCCTCATTTCCAAATCTTATACAAGTGCATGGAAACGGTGAAATAGATGCAAGGGTTTGATAAATTTAGTGATTTGTTTTCCATCGTCAGTAACCCAACAATGATTGTTGGAATACATGAGTGTGAAATCACAGCTATTGTAGTTATCATTAGTGTAGACATTGGTGCTCCATGCTGTTTTCTGAAGGCTGTATCACCCCCATCATGTGCAGTATTCTCATTAGTAAACCACAGCCATGCCATGTAAGATAGCCTGCTAGGTCCTTGAGGATACAAGCATACTGAACATACAGTATTTGCCCTTAAAGGGTATATAATGATGTGATTTATAAAACAGATCTAAAGAAAGATCTTAAACAAATTTTACCAAATCTTAAGCTAAATGTATGCTTAAAAGACCATTATGCCTATCAATGGGCATCTTTTCAAAGAAAAGTTGCTTAGATAATAGCCCGTTTCTTCCAACAGCTCTGGTTATCTTAAGCAGGATTTTACTGCTTAAAATTGGGCAGTTGCTTTTAAAGTCTGATGAGAGATAAATTTGAAGTTTATTGCTTGTGATTACAACTTTCAAATAATAGCATTAATAACTGTCAGTATTAAATGCAGCAACCGCCATTGATGAATGCCATAGGGATAGAAGGCTTGTTAAAAAACACTTTTAAAACCCTCCTATATTTAATTTTTTTCTAAGTCACTCTTGGTTTCCATATCTTTCTTTACTAGAGAAGTCACTATGTCTTGTCCTGAGATAAAGCAAAGGAAACTAGGTTTGAAAAAAGCACCAAATATATAGCAAAAGAAGACACCAGGTTAACTTAATAGAGACATAAGCCTGACAGGCACTCACATTTGAGAGGATTTCTCTGCTCTAGGTCAATGTGCACAAATATCATTATACAGAATGGGAATTAGCTATTGCACTGAAGAAAGAGTAGCTTTATTTCTAGGTGGATTATTTTTCTATACAGGAAAACACATTTCCTTGTTTGATAAGCATCACTATTACCACTATGATATAATCACAGTCATATCTGTGCACACAACAGAAAGATTATGTCCCTGCATTGCAGGATGAATTTGTGAATTTTGTCATGATAAGCAAGGGCCTAGATATGCAGTATCTCTCTAACAATAGAACCAATGATTTTTACCAACACAGTGATGTTGGTAAGCATAAAGGCCAGAGAGTAGAGAGCATGAGAAGGTAGTTGCTATTTCCTTCATTTTGTTGTTGTTGTTGTTGAAAATATGTAACTGGCACTAGAGGTAAAAGTGTTAATAACATTAGTTTCTCATGGTCTCTTTAGGACTGACAAGTAAATTTGTATTAATAAAGCAATGTGCATTAGTTAAATTTTGTTTAAAGACATAGAGATAAATAATAATACATTTGACTAAAGGATATAAGACCTGTGACAGAAGACATTGTAATAAGCTTCAAATACAAATATTAAACATCCTCAGGAGATAAGTTAATCATTTTTCTAATGGAAAGACAAAGAAAACTTCATGAATGGGAACTAGAAGAAAGGTATCTGAAGGCCAAACAGAGAATTCTGAATAACGATAGTAGACTGAACCAGTAATTCATCTCTGCTACCTCCCAAACACCTATTAAAATCAGGATGTTTTTTAAAGAAATAAATTAAACATACAGTCTCAGAGAAAATAGGAAAAGAGACCACAGCAACAAAATCTTGTATGTTGGAAAGCAGATGGATGGGTTATAAATCACTTAGCCAAATCAAGAACACTCCATCTTAAAGTAACAGAGCGGAAAGTTGAGAGGCAAGCCTGATTTATACTGGAGATGCCCTCAAAGATGAAAAAACTATCTGCACAAGATACTTTTGAAAGGAGGATAAAGATGGAGCTAAAATCAGAAGAAATGGTAGGAAGTCAGAGAATCACTTAGGACCTAAAAACACAGAGATCAAGATGACAAATATCTGAGGAAACCAACTGCTTCAAAAAATCCTAATAAATGAGAAAGGGAGTATCATCAGGTGCACCAGACAGTCAAATATGGACAAAAGTTTTTGAATTAGCATAATATACATGGAAAGTCAAGGAAAGTTATTAAAGAAAAACAAGTAATAAAAGAGATCAATTATACAATTTAAGAATGAAAACATACAAGTTTACACTTAAAAAATGAAAATATTTTGGAAAAATAACATAATGAATTCATGTATTTTAAGATCAATTTGAGTAATTCTCCAAGAAGAAAGCAGGGAGGAATACAGAAATAAGTAAATAATTTTAATAGTTAAAAGATATGAAAGGAATAAAAGCACTGTCATGCGTGTCCGTGTGAAGAGACCACCAAACAGGCTTTGTGTGAGCAACATGGCTGTTTATTTCACCTGGGTGCAGGAGGGCTGAGTCAGCAAAGGGAGATAAATAAGTGTGGGACCATTTTACAGGATTTGGGTAGGTAAAGGAAAATTACAGTCAAAGGGGGGTTGTTCTCTGGTGGGCAGGAGTGGGGGTAACAAGGTGCTCAGTGGGGGAGCTTTTTGAGCCAGGAAAAGGAATTTCACAAGATAATGTCATCGCTTAAGGCAAGGACCAGCCATTTTCACTTATTTTGTGGTGGAATGTCATCAGTTAAGGCGAGGCAGGGCATTTGCACTTCTTTTGTGATTCTTCAGTTACTTCAGGCCATCTGGGTGTATATACAGGCAAGTCACAGGGGATGTGATGGCTTGGCTTGGGCTCAGAGGCCTGACATTCCTGCCTTCTTATATTAATAAGAAAAATAAAACAAAACAGTGTGAAGTGTTGGGGCAGCGAAAATTTTTTTGGGGGGTGGTACGGAGAGAGAATGGGCGATGTTTCTCACGGCTGCTTTAAGCGGGATTAGGGGTGGCGTGGGAACCTAGAGTGGGAGAGATTAAGCTGAAGGAAGATTTTGTGGTAAGGGGTGATATTGTGGGGTCATTAGAAGAAACATTTGTCGTATAGAATGATTGGTGATGGCCTGGATACGGTTTTGGATGAATAGAAAAACTAAACGGAAGACACAAGGTAAGAGTAGAAAAAAACACGTATTGAAGGACTAAGAATTGGGAGGACCTAGGACATCTAATTAGAGAGTGCCCAAGGAGGTTCAGCATAGCCTTGCCGGCAAAGATTATGTATTTACTTTAAGACGGAATTTAGAGTGGCGGTTTGGGATAGCACTAGGAGATATCAGCTGTGATGGCTTGGAGAAACGGTGTAAACCGGCAGTGTAAACTCGAGCAGGGCATTTATGAGTAGTTGAGAACGGTGAATAGGAGTATGACTAGACAGAAGACCTTAGGGATGAAAGTTTTTTGGGGTGCAGTCTAAGTTGGGCTGGTGTCTGGAATGAGACTGGGAACTAATAAAAAGGAGTGTCCACACAGGATCTCAAATGGGCTGGAACCTGTAGCATTCCAAGGACAGGCCTGAATTCTGAGAAAGGAAAGTGGTAAAAGTATTGTCTAGTCCTTTTTAAGTTGGTGACTGAGCTTGATGAGGTATGTTTGTAAAAGGCTATTAGTCCATTCTACCTTTCTGAAGATTGAGGACAGTAAAGGATATAAAGTTTATACTGAATACCAAGAGCCTGAGAAACTGCTTGGGTGATTTGACTATTAAAGTCTGGTCTGTTATCAGACTGTATAGAGGTAGGAAGGCCAAACCAAGGAATTATGTCTAAAATGACCACCGTGGCCTTCTCAGACCCTGTGGGAAAGGCCTCTACCCATCCAGTGAAAGTGTCTACCCAGACTAAGAGATATTTTAGTTTTCTGACTCAGAGCATGTGAGTAAAGTCATTTGCCAGTCCTGGGCAGGGGCAAATCCTTGAGCTTGATGTGTAGGAAAGGGAGGGGGCCTGAACAATCCCTGAGGGGCAGTAGAATAGCAGATGGAGCACTGAGAAGTGATCTCCTTGAGGAGATGGAGAGGAGAGGATGGAAAGGAAATGAGAGGAGTGATCTCCTCCAGGAGATGGACGGAAAGGAAATGAGAGGTTCTAAGAGACGGGCTAGCGGCTTGTAACCTACATGGAAGAGGTTATGAAATGACGACAGAATAGAATGGGCCTGTGAGACTGGAAGGAGATAATTTCCTTGGTCTAAGAACTGTTTGCCTTGTGTAGGAAGAGATTAATAGGTGGAAGCTTCAGCCGGGGAGTAGGTGGGAGTGGCCGATGTGAAGGAGGAAAACTGCCATGAGGGATAGAAGTTGGAATGCTAGCTGCTTTTTTAGCTAATTTATCAGCATAAGCATTGTTCTGAGCGATGGTTGGGGGAAGAAAATAGATTTTGGAAGTTATGAGAACTGTAGAGAGTTGAGCATAGTTTGTGATTTTTAGGGCCTCTAACAGTATTAAAGCAGTGGCAGCCGCTGCGCACAGACATGAGGGCTAGGCTAAAACAGTAAGGGCAAGTTGATTGGACAGAAAGGCTGCAGGACACGGTCCTGGCTCTTGTGTAAGAATTTTGTCCACACTAACCATGCCTAGGAAGGAAAGGAGTGGTTTTATAGAAGGGATTGGGGTGTGGGAGATTAGCCGGACACGATCAGCAGGGAGAGCACGTGTGTTTTTATACAAGAATTATGTGGAGATAGGTAACAGATGAGGAAGAAATTTGGGCTTGACTGAAGTAATGGGGGCTGTCCGTGAGGCCTTTCAGCAGTACAGCCCAGGTAATTTGCTGAGCCTGATGGGTGTCAGGGTCAGTCTAAATGAAAGCAAAAGAGAGGTTGGGATGAAGGGTGTAAAGGAATAGTAAAGTATGTTTGAGATCCAGAACAGAATAATGGGTTCTGGAGGGAGGTATTGAAGATAGGAGAGTATATGGGTTTGGCACCACGGGGTGGATAGACAATTTGGTTGATAAAGTGCAGATCTTGAACTAACCTGTAAGCCTTGTCTGGTTTTAGGACAGGTAAAATGGGCGAATTGTAAAGGGAGTTTACAGGCTTTAAAAGGCCATGCTGTAGCAGGTGAGTGATAACAGGCTTTAATCCTTTTAAAGCATGCTGTGGGATGGGATATTGGCGTTGAGCAGGGTAAGGGTGATTAGGTTTTAATGAGATGGTAAGGGGCACATGGTCACCAAGGAGAGGTATCTTATACTTGTGGGTTAAGGTGGGGGGGTGGCATGAGAGGAAGACACAAAGGAGGCTTTGAACTGGGGGAAAAGGCAGCAAGGAGGTGTGGCTGTAGCCTAGTCAGGGAAGCACATAATTTAGTTAAAATGTCTTGGCCTAATAAGGGAACTGGGCAGGTGGGGATAACTAAAAAGGAATGTTGTCCAAATTGGCACCAGAGTTGGGGAGTTTTAAGAGGTTTACAAGTCTGGCCATCAATACCCACAACAGTTATGAAGGCAAGGGAAACAGGCCCTTGAAAAGAAGGTAGCCTCCGTATTGATTAAGAAGGGGACTGACTTACCGTCCACTGTAAGAGTTACTCAAAGCATCTGTGATGGTCCAGGAGGCTTCTGAGGCGATGGGGCAGCGTCAGTCTTCAGCCGCTAAGCTGAGAAGGTCTGGAAAAGAGTCAGTGAGACAGCCTTGGGCCAGAGCTCCAGGGGCTCTTGGAGTGGCTGCCAGGCGAGTTGGACAGTCTGATTTCCAGTGGGGTCCCGCACAGATGGGACATGGCTTAGGAGGAATCCCGGGCTGCGGGCATTCCTTGGCCCAATGGCCAGATTTCCGGCCCTTGTAGCAAGCTCCTGGGGGAGGAGGTGCTGGAGGAACCCCTGGCAGCTGCAGTGCAGGTGTTTGGAGTTGTGTGCTGGAGATGTGGCTGGGGTTTGTCTCACAGTGGAGGCAAGTGTTATGCCCTGTCCGTTTATTCCCCGAAGAAGACCACCAGAGTCCAGAGTCAAAGCTAAGCAGCAAGGATCTTTATTACAGGTTCGAACCTGGAACTCTCACTCGCTCGCCAAACGAGACGGGCAGGAGAGCTCCCCCACTGAGTTCCAAACAGTGTTATATAGTCTAAGGAAAGTGGGCATAGAATTATTATACAAATCAGATGTATGATTGGCTAGTGTTTGAACAAGGCGATTTGGCTAACTATGATTGGTTCCCGCCATTTCTGATATTTCAGTTCAACCCTTGAGGCGGAAGAGCAGTTTTACACAAAGGCAGTTACTTATATTGCATCAGGTTGCACAACCGGTTTATGGCAGCATGAGTGTATCTTACTTAAACACGTCTTGTGACCTAGCCTCAGAAAGAAAAACAGGTACTTACAGAACTTACGAAATCTCTGGTACGTGCAGAGATTAGAGAGCAGAACAAAGGGTTTAGCAATAGGGTGTAGTGGGGGAGCGGGTACGCATTTTTGTGTTTTTGTGTCCTTTCACAAGGAATTGCAACTCAGAAATAAATTGCTACTTGGCTGCCTCTACTCTTTTATTGTACACCTTGAAGGCGAAGTTCATTAAGTCCTGTTGTGGGGTTTGAGGGCTGGAATTTAATTTTTGGGATTTTATTTAACATCAAGAGCAGATTGGGTAATAAAACGAAATGTATATTGAGAATAAGACTGCCTTCTGACCTTTCAGGGTCGAGGGCTGAAATCGTCTCGGGGTTGCTGCTAAACAGGCCATGAACTGGGCTGGGTTTTTCATATTTGATGAAAAAGAGCCTAAACGCTAACTGATTTGGGAGCGGTCGAATAAAGAAAAAGGAACATTAACCTTGACTATGCCTTTAGCTCTAGCCACTTTTTAAAGAGGAAATCGCTGGACAGGTTGGGGAGGGCTAGTCTCAGAACAAAACTGTAAGTTAGGGAGGGCTAGTCTCAGAACAAAACTGTAAGCCAGACCGGGTGTGAGGAGGGGAGGTGATAACAGGATTATAGGGTGGGGGAGCAAAGACTGAGGAAAAATTGGGACCTGGCTCAGCCTTGCGAGGAGGGGAGAGGTCCGATGGGTCTGTAGAAAACGAAGATTAGAAAGACTCAGTGACGCTTGGGGTTGGGACTGAGGGGACAGGCGGGAGGGAAAGAAGGAAGATTTGGGATGAGTTGCATTGGGAACAGAGACTAGGGAGGGACCGATGTGTAAAAGAATGCCTGGACATCAGGCACTTCAGACTGTTTACCCATTTTACGACAAGAATTATTTAGATCTTGTAGGATGGAAAAATCGAAAGTGCCATTTTCTGGCTATTTGGAATTACTGGCGAGTTTGTATTGGGGTCAAGCGGCATTGTAGAAGAAAATAAGGTATTTAGGTTTTAGATCAGGTGTGAGTTGAAGAGGTTTTAAGTTCTTGAGAACACAGGCTACGGAGAAGAAGGAAGAATGGAGGGTGGAAGGTTGCCCATGGTGAAGGAGGCAAGCCCAGAGAAAACAGAGAGTAGAGACACAGAGAGAAGGAGTTCGGGGGTTCTCCCCCTCCAGAAAAGCAGGAAAGGGGTGGGGGAGCAGAAATAAGGTATTAGGGCACAAAAATAAGAGATCGGGGCACAAAAATAAGAGGGGGCACAAAAGTAAGAGGTCGGGGTTCTTGCTCCTCCCCCAGAAAAGCACAGAAGGGGTAGAGACAGGGAGAGAAGGGATCGGGGTGCTTGCCCCTCCCCCAGAAAAGCGGGGCTTGGCACTAAAGGTGAAGGACCAAGGCAGGTGTCCCTGCAGCGTGGTCAGACACCTCTGTGAGTAATGAGAGGCGTCCCTTCAATGATTAAACACCAAGGGAAGGCTGCCTTCCCCAGTCCGTGACCAGCGCCAGGGTTTGGGGTCCATGGATAAAACGTGTCTCCTTTGTCTCTACCAAAAAATGAAATGAATTGAAATTAAGAGAAGGGAGAAATTGAAGAGTGGCGCCAAGATTGAAAGGAGAAAGAGGTTGAGGGATAGTGAGAGAGGTTGGAGAAGAGAGTAACAAAGGGGCCGCTTACCCGATTTAAAATTGGTGAGATGTTCCTTGGGCTGATGGGTCTGAGGACCAGAGGTCGTAGGTGGATCTTTCTTAGGGAGCAAAGAGCAGGAGGACAGCAGATTGATCTCCCAAGGGAGGTCCCCTGATCCGAGTCACGGCACCAAAATGTCATGCGCGTCCGTGTGAACAGACCACTAAACAGGCTTTGTGTGAGCAACATGGCTGTTTATTTCACCTGGGTGCAGGCGGGCTGAGTCTGAAAAGAGAGTCAGCAAAGGGAGATGAGTGTGGGGCCATTTTATAGGATTTGGGTAGGTAAAGGAAAATTACAGTCAAAGGGGAGTTGTTCTCTGGTGGGCAGGGGTGGGGGTAACAAGGTGCTCAGTGGGGGAGCTTTTTGAGCCAGGAAAAGGAATTTCACAAGATAATATCGTCGCTCAAGGCAAGGACTGGCCATTTTCACTTATTTTGTGGTGGAATGTCATCAGTTAAGGCGAGGCAGGGCATTTGCACTTCTTTTGTGATTCTTCAGTTACTTCAGGCCATCTGGGTGTATATACAGGCAAGTCACAGGGGATGTGATGTCTTGGCTTGGGCTCAGAGGCCTGATAAGCACCATCAGGAGTCCCAATAAAGGGAAAATGTTAATGTAAATAATTAATTATTTAAAGAAATAATAGAGATACATTTATCAGAATGAGAAGAAGATGAAATACATCGTCGGCCGGGCGTGGTGGCTCAAGCCTGTAATCCCAGCACTTTGGGAGGCCGAGACGGGCGGATCACGAGGTCAGGAGATCGAGACGATCCTGGCTGACACGGTGAAACCCTGTCTCTACTAAAAAATACAAAAACTTAGCCGGGCGAGGTGGCGGGCGCCTGTAGTCCCAGCTACTCGGGAGGCTGAGGCAGGAGAATGGCGTAAACCCGGGAGGTGGAGCTTGCAGTGAGCTGAGATCCGGCCACTGCACTCCAGCCTGGGCGACAGAGCGAGACTCCATCTCAAAAAAAAAAAAAAAAAAAAAGAAATACATCAGACAGACTGAAAGGGTGCCTGGAGAACTATTTAAAAAACAGAAAAAACAGAGTTTTTAGAGAAAAAGAGGACATCACTTACAAAATAATTAGTATTTGACTAACAGCAAATGCATCAAGAGCAATATTTAGATACAAGAAACAAAGGAGTAGACTTTTTAACATATTGAAGAAAAATAACTGAGTCTAGCTTTTATAACTAGCAAAAAACACCAAAACAGCAGTCCCATAATATTCTTGACTTAAAATATCTCAGAAGCTTAGGCACACAGAAATCCCACAACAAGGCTTTTGAAAACTGTACTGTGCCAGGCACAGTCTTCACTCCTGTAATCCCAGCACTTTCGGAGGCCAAAGTGTGAGGATTGCTTGGGACCAAACTTCAAGATCAGCCTCGGCAACATAATGAGACCTCATCTCTACAAAACTATAAAAAATTAGATGGGTGTGGTCGTGCATGCCTGTAGAATTCCAGCTATTCGGGAGGCTGAGGCACAAAAAATCAATTGAGCCTGGAAAGTCAAGGTTGTAATGAGCCATGATTGCACCACTGCATTCAGCCTGACCAGCAGACTGAGACCTTGTCATTAATAATAATAATAATAATAATAATAATAGAAAATTACTTTAAAAATACAAAAGATGTATAAGATACATGTGAGTTAAATATAATAAAATATAAAATTTGTTACTGTCAGCAAAAAGAGTCACAATCTGTAAAGTATTTGAAGAGATTAATTTTGAGCCAAATATGAGACCAGTGACCTCTGACACAACCCCCTAGGAAGTCCTAAGAATATGTTGCTAAGGTGCTTGGGCTACAGCTTGGTTTTATGTATTTTAGAAGACATAAGATGTCAATCAGTACACATAAGGTGTACATTGGTTCCATCCAGAAAGTGGGACAACTGGGAGCAAGGGGGCAGGGCGTTCCAGGTCATAGGTGGATTCAAAGATTTTCTAATTAGCAAGTGGTTGAAAGAGTTATTATTTGAAGACATAGAGTCAATGGAAGAGAATATCTGAGTTAAGACTGGGGATTGTGGAGACCCAGGTTCTTATTATGCAGATGACGCCTCCAGGAAGCAGGCTTCAGAGACAATTGATTGTAAATGTTTCTTATAAGACACGAAAAGGTGCCAGACTCTTAGTTAATTCTCTCCTGGCTCAGGGAAAATACCTGGAAAGGGAAGGGGATTCCAAACAGAATGTAGATTTTGCCCACAAGAGACAGCTTTAAAGGGCTACTTCAAAATATGTCAAAAAATATATTTTGGGAGAAAAATAATTCAATTTTATTCATGGCCTGCTATATGTCATGTGATGCTATGCTAGAATCAGGTTGGAATTTGGTGTCTTATTGATACAAAGAGTCTGTATCTCAGTCTTCTCTGTTTTAATGTTGATGTTAATACTGGTCAGTTGTGCATGAATTTCAATGGGAGGAGGGTATAATGAGGCATTTCTGACTTTTCTGTCCTATCATGGCCTGAACTAGATTTCAGGTTAACTTTGGAAAACCCTAGGTCAAAAGGAGTGGTCCCATTCAGTTGGTGAGGCGGCTTAGAATTTTATTTTTGGTCTTCATTTTCTAAAGCAAAAAAACAAGCAAACAAATCTTTCATTTTAGAAAAACAAAACATTTACAAAAGGAAAAAATTAATGTATATACTACACATGATAGCCCCAAATTAAAATTCCACCCCATATCAATGTGATGGGAGTTGGGCAGAGGAAAATCAATCTGGACAGAAGATGTTAAGGGGTAGAAACAGATAGTAACTAAAATGTATACATATATAACAAGTATTTGACATTTTGTTTCAGTCTATCTGTTTGAAAATGGCAAAATGACTGAAATAAAAATTAATTGGTTTATTAAGAATTCACAAAACGAAATGATGTAAAAAATTTCAAATGGTTAAACGTTCAAAATATGTATTTAAAAAAATTTGTAACATTTGTTTCTCAAGTTAATGCTTTAAATGAGTCTTAAGACTTTTAGAGACATACTATTTTATGTATGTGTGTGTGTATGTGTGTGTATGTGTGTATGTGAAATGATCTGAGTGATCCCAGTGAAACTGAAGAAGAAATTTTAGATGGAAAATAAAATTGAAGGCCTGTGGGCAAACCTGAGACAGTACCGGGAAGAGATTCAGTCTGGTAGACATGATACGTGGTGATTGAGATCCTAGTGGTCTTCACATGTCTGGGCATATTTCTTCCTTTACCTTCTTGCCTCCCTTAACGAGTTGATCCAATTCATGTAGCAGAAAGCTGCCCCCTTCCAACATAGCTGACCAAGATGAATTCCCAACCATAAAAGGAAAAATCTAACTATTAATCTTCTTCAGTTACTTCTTCCAAGATTACTGAAGTGGGAATGTGGCATTCCTGATTAAAAATCTGACCAGACCCAGCTAGCTAAAGACAAGATAGACTCTAGTGCTAACTTTTCACTGAGTTTTTCCCTCATTATAATTTCATTATAATACTAGAAATTACACACCCAGTGGATTTAGCATGCTAACGAAACACAGACGCTTGAAGAAACTGTTATGCCCAGACCGTTTATTCCCCGAAGAAGACCACCAGAGTCCAGAGTCAAAGCTAAGCAGCAAGGATCTTTATTACAGGTTCGAACCTGGAACTCTCCCTCACTCGTGAAACGAGACAGGCAGGAGAGCTCCCCCACTGAGCTCCGAACAATGTTATATAGTCTAAGAAAAGTGGGCATAGAGTTATTATACAAATCAGATATATGATTGGCTAGTGTTTGAACAAGGCGATTTGGCTAACTATGATTGGTTCCCGCCATTTCTGATATTTCGGTTCAACCTTTGAGGCGGGAGAGCAGGTTTATGGCAGCAAGAGTTTATCTTACTTAAACACGTCTTGTGACCTTGCCTCAGAACTTACAAAATCTCTGGTATGTGCAAAACAAAATCTCTGGTACGTGCAGAAAAACAGGTACTCACAGAACTTACGAAATCTCTGGTATGTGCAAAGATTAGAGAGCAGAACAAGGGTGTAGCGGGTGGGGGGCGGTACACATCTATCTTTGTGTCCTTTCAAAACATGTTAACAAACTGAGTAGGTGCTAAAAGTTCCCCACCTCTACGTGTCTACATGTCACACCATTTCTCACCTCAACTCCCTTAAAATGACAAGAGCCAGGCCCTTGAGAGAGCTACTCCCTTGCTTTTCTCGAGCTGCAAGCCTATTAAACCTTGCCTAAGAAACATTTCCGTTTGGACTGGTGTTAATTTCTACTTACCCAAGAGCCAAGAACTCTGAGTCTAAGCTGCAGCAACAAAACTAATTATAGAAATAAATATAAATTGAAGTTTTAATGTCACATGCATATACAACCACAATAAATACACATACTTGTATGCATATGCATTATTTATGATCAAGCACAATGTAAACTTGTAAGTAAAGCCAAATATTTTAACTCTTCCTTTGCCTCTGGTGATATTCATTGAAACAGGGAAAATTATAAAGGTAGTACAATTAATATCAATTTGGAAATATAAGAAACAATCTTCTTAACCAAATTCAGGTAGAACATGTTTCAAGGCTGGTTGTTAGTCTATGTGTATGCATAAATATGCATTTGTGTGTAAGAACATGTGTGTATAGTTTTGCCCTCTATAAATATTAAAGTTCAGCATTCAAACCTCTGCTTTGGAGTTGTACGTTGCTCTTTGCAATAAATTAATTTGGTAAAGGGGCCTTAGCATGTGTTTAAAAACATTTTTAGGAAAAGCTAAAAACAAATACGTATTTTGAAAGAAAACGTTTCCACTGTGCTTTTCATCTAGTCTACAACAGAATAGTTGAACACAGCTTCTCACGACTTCCTTGGCTTCAAAAAGAGCTTTTCCAGAGTTCTCCTTTGTGTTTGAAAAAATAATGAATCAATCAATTAAAAACACCTCAAATGCAATCTATGAAATATACTTCTCTATTCTGCAATCAGCAACACTGATCAATAATTGAATTCTCTTTTTCTTTGGGCTTCATCAAAAACTATTTTTTCCATGAGAAAGAAAGTGAAGGAATCAAAAGAAATCCAAAATTACCGTGGAAAATATCTAACCTTTTTACAGCAGGAGGGAGGTTAACTGTGCAAACACGTTATTTAAAACGACTAAGAGCTGGCTTTCATCTGCACCCCTTGAATGAAGGGACGATTATTTACAAAGCAGTTTTGCCTCTGGCATGGACCTCTTTGGATGGCTGCTAAGGAGACCTGAGGTGGCTATGAAAGGCCCTTTATTAACATCAAAATGATAATTTTCAAACAAGTGGTCAATTCTGGAACAAAGGACAAGCATAGCATTTACTGATAATGCAATGCCCAGACCCTGGCCAGCATTATAAGGCCAAGATCACAGGATGCATTTTATTTGCATATTATTTCATTAGTATTTACATTGTCTAAGCAAATAGAGGCTACATATGGAGCCCAGAAGAAGTCACCACCCTTGCATGAAAGGTTTTTGACTTAATCTAGCCAGACTCAGGAACCAGTAAAAAGAGGAATGTGAACACACACACATCTTGGCTAAATTCCAATGGTGCAATTACCTTCTGCCTATGTAAAATTGCTCATGCCACTCTCACTTGAGAAGTTATTTTTCCAGCTCCCTTCCTGAATGCTGTTGTGCTGTGGAGCTGCTGTCATATTCAATCCCATAGGTGCTTGCATATCAGTGGTGGGTGAGCAATCTCTAGATAAAACCAGGAAGACATTTGAAGGTGTTCTATGTGAAAGGTGTAATATACATATGAAACATTGTTCATCTCCTTTGGGATGGGAGGCTCAGTTAACATTGACATGTAGTACTAATCGGTAAAACAGCCTGGTAAATTCACTCTATTATCGGGACTTGGTTTTGCTTTAAGAGGAAATTTCAAAGTGTATCTCTGATTGTTCAAATACCATATAATGCCAATACTTAGGACCTCAAATGTACCTTTGCTTGAGAATGTTAAGATGTCACAGGAACTTTGTGCTTTCCTTTGCAGATTTTACGTGTAGGCAGTAATTGAGGTGATACAACCAATGAACAGTGAATTATTTTAAACTTCTTCTGCTGAGGTAAAAAAAAAATCTCTGATCAAGTCAGAGTATTTACAGTATCCACCGTCTGAGTATTTATTATTTATTATTTCTACGTATTGAATACATTTTAAGTCCTCTCTTGTAGGTATTTTGAAAAATACTATACATTTTTAACTATAATCACCATACTCTGCTATTTCTTCTATCTATCTATATGTTTGTACCTATCTAACAATCTCTCTTTATATCTAATCCCCATATGCCGTTCCTAGTTTCTGATATCTATGATTCCACCTTCAATGTGCTCAACTTTTCTGGCTCCCACATATGAGTGAGAAAATGTGACATTTATCTTTCCGTTACTGGCTTATTTCACTTAGCAAAATGACCTCCAGTTCTACCTATGTTGCTTCAAATGACATTATTTTATTTTGTTTTATTTTATTTTATTGAGATGGGGTCTCACTCTGTCACCAGGCTGGAGTGCACTGGCAGAATCTCGCCTCCCTGCAAGCTCCGCTTCCCAGGTTCAAGCAATTCCCCTGCCTCAGCCTCCCGAGTAGCTGGGACTACAGGCACATGCCACCATGCCCAGCTAATTTTTTTTTGTATTTTAGTAGAGATGAGGTTTCACCATGTTGGCCAGGATGGTTTCGATCTCCTGACCTTGTGATCCGCCAGCCTCAGCCTCCCAAAGTACTGGGATTAGAGGCATGAGACACCGCGCCCAGCCAATTTTATTCTGTTTTATAGCCAGACAGTATTCCACTGTGTGTGTGTGTGTGTGTGTGTGTGTGTGTATACACACATACACCAGTTTCTAAATTCATTCATCTGGTGATAGACTCTGAAGTTGATTCCATATCTTTGCTATTGTGAATAGTGCTGAAAATAGGCCATGAGTGACTAAGAAAAACACCCAATGTTTCTGGAATTCGAATTCAAACAGAAAAACAGTTCCAGGAACACCCCCCGCCCCCCCCCCCCCCCCCCCCCCCCGCGCATACAAACCCCGACCAACCAGAGTGAGACACCTTGCTCAGGCCATGACTAGCCCCAATCATCTCACGCCTCAAGCTTTGTTTGAATTTCGCGCCTAAAGCTTTGTCTGGGTTTCGCGCCTCAGGAGTTGCCTTTGTAAGCGGCCTGTAACCAGCACTCGGGGTCCCTTGGCCATCCCGATGCACGGGGGACCCTAGCGCGCTAGAAATAAAAGCGTCTCTCCGCTGTGATCTCGGAGTTGAGTGGTCTCTCGCGGCGACCCCTGCCCAAAGTGGAACTTTAACTTAGGTTCCAACAGTGCTACAATAAACATGGAGTACATGTAGTCCTTTGATATAGTTTTTACGTTGGTATTGAAATTTTGGATTTGGGTGAATCCTTGAATGTAGTCAGATAAGTTGAATCAGCCTATTGATCCATTGTAATGACAAAGCTGACTCTGTTAGGGATAGTGATTTACCATTTATCCAATCTGTAACTTATCACAAGTGTGCAGAAATATATTAGACATACCAAAACTTCAGTTCATTCTCTGAGTATTTCAGAATGGTTGTTGTCATAATTAAATGAGATTAACTTATTAAATATATATAGCATATGAAATGTAAAATAGATGACATATAGTAACACTGATTATAAGTTTTGAAATGAATTAGTAATGAGTTACAATTTCTATTTATTTCCTTATAAGATGCACAGATGATATGACTATATGCATAAAGTATTTTTAAAGATATGAGAAAATAATTAGAAACCACAGAAAGAAAAGAGGGAAATGATGACATCAGAAACTCAGGACTGACAGTTAAATTTGATTTTCAATTTTTTAAGCAGCAAAGGCAGACAAATGGAAACATGGAAAAAATATAGAAACAAGAAAAGTTTAAACAGTTTTTCTTGTCTGATAAAATAAGCATGTCAGATTATTAGTAGAATCAAACACTTTGTAATGTTAAATGTAGATTGACTTAAAGTTACTGGTTTCATAAAATCTAATATATTTATCAACTTTAATGCAACTGTGCTATCTAGTACCTAGTAGGCAATTTTGATTCTAGGAGTTTGACTTTGTGCAAAGTTTCATTTGCACCAAGCACTGTCCAATGGAAATATAATGTGAATCACATATGTCATTTAACATTTTCCAACACATACATTAAGAAAGGTTAAAATTTAAAAAAGTAAATTTAATTTTATGATACATTTTATTTGATCTAATATATTCAAAATATTGGTACTTTTGTGTATAATCAATTAAAAGGTTATCAATAAAATATTTTAGTTTATTTTCTATATTATTTCTTCAAAATTTGTTGTGCATTTTACACTTACAGCCCATCTGCATTTGTACTAGGCACATTTTAAATTCTTAATAATGTTGTGATAGTATGCCATGTTAGATAGCATGGCTCAACATTAACTCCACACGGACATAAATAATTGACTTTGAAACGTGAGCACAGATATGGATGAACTGGCATGATAATGTTACAGATGTTAAGAAACACTCTCATGATGACATGATGGTGACTACTACGTTAAACTTGCATTAATTTTTTATTTATTCTTACATTTGACAAATATTTTCTACCTATTATATTTCTGAATATGCAGTGAAAATGCTTAACCTTTCCACAGTAGACAGTTTATTAACTAGGAAAACCATTAGCCCAAAGAGTGTAGGAAGTCTTTTAGTCTCTGAGGAAATAATGTGAAGCAAAATTAAATTTCTGCTTATCGAGCTTAAATTTTAGTAGGGGCAGACAGATAATAAAAAGTAAACAAATACGTATCATCAGCTGGTGATATTTTCTGTGAAGAAAAATAAACAGAGTAACAGTGAGGAGGTGGAATTCTGGAATGGTACTTTAGGCAGAGTGGTCAGAAGGCTATTCTATCTAAAGATAGAATAGAGAAATGGCCCCTTGATGAAGTAAAATCAAAGCAAAAACCTGAATCAAGGGAGGCTACGAACCAAGAGGATTCTGGAGAGAAAGAATTCTGGAGAGAGAGATTGCCAAGAGACTTTCAGAAGAGAATTTAAAATATGGAGACTGGCCAGCACGGTGGCTCACGCCTGTAATCCCTGCACTTTGGGAGGCCGAGGTGGGCGGATCACAAGGTCAGGAGATCAAGACAATCCTGGCTAACATGGTGAAACCCCGTCTCTACTAAAAACACAAAAATTTAGCTGGGCTTGGTGGCAGGCACCTGTAGTCCCAGCTACTCGGGAGGCTGGGGCAGGAAAATGGCATGAACCCGGGAGGCGGAGGTTGCAGTGAGCCGAGATTGTGCAACTGCACTCCAGCCTGGGTGACAGAGGGGGAATCCTTAAAAAAAAAAAAAAAAGTAAAATAAATAACAAAATATGGAGATTAACAGATACAAGGAACAATGTGAAAGCCAGTGTGACTGGAGAGCAGCTAGTGAGGTGGATCTTGTTGGGATATGATGCCAGGTAAGAACTTCGGATGTTGTTTCTGAGACAGCTGGGAAACAAATGGAGGGACATAAGCAGAGAAAGATGTGATGCCTTCTATAATAGTTACTGAAAGCATATTTACCTGTGCTGTTGTGTGGCAAAGAGAGTAGCAGGAGATGAGCAGAAGCAGGGACAGCCCAGATGACGTGCTGGGTAGTCTTGGCCCAGGATGTTAAAGGCAGTATATGATCTTAATGAAAATCAAAATCACCTATTAAATACATAATGCCAATAGCTTTGTTTTACTTTCAGTTAAAACCATTATTGGATAAACCATTCTATCAATAGGGCAAGTCTATTCATTTCATGCTAATTTAGTTTTCTATGTGGTATTATGTATAAATTTCCAAATTGAAATTCAATAAATTGTTCTTTCACAGTGTTCTTTCAATGTTCTTTGTCACAGCGCATTGTGCCAAGCTGAGAAGAAAACAATTCACATGCCTCCTGTCTCCTTTCTTGTTCCCTGTCCAGAGGCTTGTGGTGTAGTCAGGAAGGTACAGTTACCAGCACAGATTTGTAGGGAAAAAGTCAGACACTGGTAAAGTATTGTCAAGATGGGCAAATCAAAGTAAAATGAAGAAACAAACAAAATGATTAAATTAAACTGAAAGATTCATTAATTCATGCATCCATTCATGCAATGACTATTGATTTTGTCAGAGACTGTGTGTTTTAGCAATTCAAAGATGAGTAAGGTTATAGATCTTGAGAATGGTTCATGGACTAAGATTCAAGAGTTGTTTCCCTGTTGTATAAAGTCATAGAGATGGGTAGGCTGATTGGAATATTTACCCAGGAGAGTATCAAGTAGTATAGCTTTGAAAAAGATTCTGAAAGGAGGCTGCTGAGAACAACAAAAAGTAAAATCCAGAGGAGCAGTATCAAATACCAGACCCAAAGGAAAGATGGAACAGAAAGTCAGAAGCTCTGCCAATCAGGAACTGATTTAAGGCAGAACATGAGATAGTTCAAGGTAAGCAGCTTAGTTAATGCAAAGACCATGTGCCTGAGGCTCAGAGAAAATAATGTTGTGTGGATCAGGGGCAGTCCTTAAGGTTTAAAGGAGCTGATACCACCAGAGAGATTTGTGCCTTTGGTATTTAAGCTGGAATTGACAATGTGGAAAGGCACTGATAGAAGGATTTGAGTAGAAAGAGATTTCTTCCAGAAATAAAATTTGAACAGTGGTATGCAGGTTGGAAATTGCAGAGTATTACCAGGGAACAGTACATATTCAGCAAGGGTATAACATGTCAAGAATTTGTGGAAAGAGAAGTGAAGTGAAACTGAGCCAAAACAATATTATGGAGGGTTTTGAATGTTAGTACTTACATTTATTCCATGTGTCTTGGTGAACAATCGAAGGTTTCATTAAAAGCATGAGTTACGTATGCAAATTTTTATTTAGGAATACGTTTTAGAGTTCAAAATATAACAGCAGCGAATCTATATGAGTCAGCAGCAACCTCAATTTTTGCCTCCTCAGAAGAAAGAATTCAACTGAGGGACATGAGGAACAAGGAGAGACCGAGGCAAGTTTTAGAGCTGGAATGAAAGTTTATGATATGGTTTGGCTGTGTCGCCACCCAAATTTCATCTTGAATTGTAGTTCCCATAATCCCCATGTGTCGTGGGAGGAACCCATGGAAGGTAATTGAATTACAGGGTGGTTACCCCCATGCTGCTGTCCTCATGACAGTGAATGAGTTCTCACGACATCAGATGGTTTCATAAGGGGCTTTTCCCCCTTTTGCTCTGAATGTCTCCTTGCTGCCACCATGTGAAGAAGGGAGGGTTTGCTTTCCCTTCTGTCATAACTACATTTCCTGAAGTCTCCCCTGTACCCGTTACTGAACTGTGAGTCAATTAAAACTTTTTCCTTTAAAAATTACCCTCAGCTATATCTTTTTGTTTTTTGAGACGGAGTCTCGCCCTGTCGCCCAGGCTGGAATGCAGTGGCGTGATCTCAGCTCACTGCAAGCTCTGCCTCCTGGGTTCACACCATTCTCCTGCCTCAGCCTGCTGAGTAGTGGGAACTACAGGCACCCACCACCACTCCCGGCTAATTTTTTTGTATTTTTAGTAGAGACGGGATTTCACCCTGTTAGCCGCGATGGTCTTGATCCCTGACCTTGTGATCCACCTGCGCTGGCCTTCCAAAGTGCTGGGATTACAGGTGTGAGCCACCGCATCTGGCCTCAGGTATATCCTTATTAGTAGCATAAGAACAGACTCACATGGTTAATAATACGGTTTCTATTTGTGTCCCCATGCAAATCTCATGTCAAATTGTAATCCCCAGTGTTAGAGGATTGGCCTGCTAGTAGGTGATTTTATTATGGGGGCAGATTTACCCTTGGCTGTTCTTGTGATAGTGAATGAGTTCTCATGAGACCTGGTTGTTTAACAGTGTGTGGCACCTTCCCCTTCACTCTCTTCTTCCTGCTCCAGCCACGTAAGTCATACCTACTTCCTCTTCTGCCATAATTGCAATGTTTCTGAGGTCTCCCAAAAACCATGCACCTGTGGAACCATGAGCCAATTAAACCATTTTCTTTATGAATTACCCAGTCTCAGGTAGTTCTTTATAGCAATGCAAACATGGACTAATATGGTTTATTTAAAAGCTTTGGAGAAGGAAAAGGAAAAGGAAATAAAGTACTCTTAGAAGAGGACCAAGCAGGTGACTTGTGAAAGCAAGTGCATGGTTTGAAATTTCATGTAGGGTTTTATATGTTAGCATAATTTTGGAGTCTTGTGTCTGTCCTTTCTCCCCTGATTTTTCCCTTAGGAAGTTATACACATGCTGTATTAGCCAGTTTTCATGCTACTGATAAAGTCATACTCAAGACTGGGCAATTTACAAAAGAAAAATGTTTACTTGGACTTACAGTTCCATGTGGCCAGGGATGCCTCACAATCATGGTGGAAGGCAAGGAAGAGCAAGTCACATATTACATGGATGGCAACAGGCAAAGAGAGAGAGAACTTGTGCAGGGAACAGGGAACTCCTCTTTTTAAAACCATCAGATCTTGTGAGACTTATTCACTATCATGAGAATAGCATGGGAAAGACTTGCCACCCTGATTCAATTACCTTTCACCAGGTCCCTCACACAACAGGTGGGAATTCAAGATGAGATTCAGGAGGGGGACACAGCCCAATTACATCATTTCGCCCCTGGCCCCTGCCAAATCTCATGACCTTGTCCTCACATTTTGAAGACAATCATGCCTGCCCAAGAATCCCTCTGAGCCTTAACTCATTTCAGCATTAATTCAAAAGTTCAGTCCAAAGTCTCATCCAAAACAAGGCAAGTCCCTTCTACCTATGAGCCTGTAAAATAAAAAGCAGATTAGTTACTTCCTAGATACAGTGGAGGTACAGGAATTGGGTAAATACAGCCATTCGAAATGGGAGAAATTGGCCAAAACAAAGGGGCTACAGGCCCCATGCAAGTCCAAACTCCAGCAAGGCAGTCAAATCGTAAAGCTCCAAAATGATCTTTGATTCCATGCCTCACATCTAGGTCATAGGTGGGTTCCCATGTCTTGGGTAGCTCTGTCCTTGTGTCTTTGCAGGGTACAGCCTCCTTCCCTGCTGCTTTCATGGACTGGCATTGAGTGTCTGTGGGTTTTCCAGGCATATGCTGCAAGCTGTTGGTGAATCTACCATTCTGGGGTCTGGAGTATGGTGGCCCTATTCTCACAGCTCCACTAGGTGACACCCCAATAGGTACTCTTTGTGGGCCCTCCCACCCTACATTTCTGTTCTGCACTGCCCTAGCAGAGGTTCTCCATGAGGGCCCAGCCCCTTCAGCAAACTTCTTCTTGGACATCCAGGCATTTCCATACATCTTTTGAAATCTAGACAAAGGTTCCCAAACCTCAATTCTTGGCTTCTGTGCACTAGCAGACTCAGCACCATGTCGAAGCTGCCAAGGCTTTGGGCTTGCACCCTCTCAAACCACAGACTGAACTCTATGTTGGTCCCTTTCAACCAAGGCTGGAGTGGCTGGGACACAAGGCACCAAGTCAAGGCACCAAGTTCCTAGGCTACACAACACAGGAGACCCCTGTGGCCGGCTCATTAAACCATTTTACCCTTCTAGGCCGCATTTTGGAGCTTTAAGATTTGACTGCTCTGATGGATTTTGGACAAGCATGGAGCCTGTGGCCCCTTTGTTTTGGCCAATTTCTCCCATTTGGAATGGGTTTATTTACCCAATTCTTGTATTCTCAATTTATCTCGGAAGTAACTAGCTTGTTTTTTATTTTACTGACTCATAGGCAGAAGGGACTTGTCATGTCTCAGACGAGACTTTGGACTGTGGACTTTTGAGCTAATGCTGAAATAAGACTGGGGGGCTGTTGGGAAGGCATGATTGGCTTTGAAATGTGAGGACATGATATTTGGGAGGGCACAGTGTTAGAATGATATGGTTTGGCTGTGTTCTCACCCAAATCTCATCTTGAATTGTAGCTCCCATAATTCCCATGTGTTGTGGGAAGGGGTGAATCTTTCCCATGCTGTTCTCATGATAGTAAATAAGTCTCACAAGATCTGATGATTTTATAAAGAGGAGTTCCCTTGCACATGCTCTCTTTTTTTGCCTGCTGCCATCCATGTAAGGTGTAACTTGCTCTTCCTTGCCTTCTGCATGATTGTGAGGCCTCCCCAACCATTTGGAACTGTAAGTCTATCAAAACTCTCACTTTTGTAAATTGCCCGGTCTTGGGTATGTCTTTATCAGCAGCATGAAAAGGAACTAATACAGTCATATACTAGTTAAATGCTGCCATTTTGCCTCTTAATGTGCATGCTTGAATCTACTCGACTAACTCCTGAGGTCTTATCAGGAAGCTACTAATCACTAGTTTCAGTTTTATACTATCTATCAGAAGACTGCATTTCCCTGGAGACACCTGTGACCAATTATTATTTTGAGAAACAGTGTAACAACCACCTGACCATCACTTAATGGTTGTCTGACATTCTTGACTGCAGATGGGGAAAGACTTTTCCTGCTCTCTTTATGTCTAAATAGCTACCTACTGTAATATTCCCCCCACTGAAGAGTCCAATACCACAATATTTATGGGAAAATGAATGAAAGTCATCTTTCTGAAATTGCTTCCTGCTGATAGAGAAGTGGTAGTGGTGGTTCTGTGGGTCTCGGCCTCTTGCTAGCTGTCAGGGAAGAATTGGCTCCATGACTTGGTGAAAGTGATATCCAACCAGGTCCAAGGGAGATCATGCAAGATCTTACCTTTCTCATGTCCCACTGTTGGGCAGTCTGAGGGTCCCCTGTAGAAAGCTGATTCTTAATATTTAGAGGACAGTATTCTTCAGTGAGGATAAATTGGAGCTTGATGGCCTGAAGACTAGAGGAGACAAATCATGTTATTAGATTTAGAAGAATGTCAAAACAAAATAGGAGTGAAGACAGCTTTAAAAAATTGCAAGGCTGCTGACATGTTCACATAGCTGGTGGTTACAGTAATGCCTGCTAAGATTTTGGTTTATGGTGTTCCTAGCCAAGTTCAATATGTGTCCAGAGTTAGAATTTTGATCCAGATTTTTACATTACCCATCCCTTTGTTTTTTACTGAGCTGCAGCCAGAGATTACTTGTTGGTTCACAGGAATAAACAGGGATAGTCTAAATTGCAGACAAAAACTCAAAACAACCAATGAGACTAGAATCTAGTGACAAGTATACCATAGCTCTTGAAACATATTTTTTCTCTCCCTATTCCTGATTTTTGTTAAATACAAATAATTATAGCACTAATTTGTTTGCACAATAAACTTTAGTCTTATTATACTTGGCCTGATTATTGCATAAAGCACAGCAAGAATAATTATTTGTCAAGTAGGCTTCTTTTTAAATTGGCTTTCATGGAACTTTGTTCCATAAGGAATCTCAGATAAGACTTTTTTTTAAGCCTTGGGCATGTGCATGAGTTTGTGTCATCAAATATCTGTATGCGTTGAGTAAATTTCTCTCCTCTTGAGGTGCCAAAATAACTTGGGGCTCCTGGGCCTGTCAGAAAATAACATTCTTTACTTACCACAGTAAGGAACCTTGTATAGGATCTATGTGGATAAGGTATGAGGTCAGTTCCTGAAAGAATTTTATTGGCACCAAATTGGGTGCCTTTAAGGAAAGCTTGCCATTCCAGTCACAGTCTTGCTAAAATAACCAAGTTCTCCAGTTGTTTCTTGTTGGAAAACAAAACAGATTCTTACTGTATTGCCATAATTTAAGAATACTCACATATACTTTCCAAATTTGGGGGAAATCCAATAGAGAAAAATATGCTACAAATTTTGTTTATATATAG